>NC_138204.1:185075832-185220832 GCF_964194415.1 Vipera berus | reverse complement strand
TTTTTCTATTGGGGTGGGGAGGTAGAAAAAAAGGCATATTTTTCCCTTGTATATTTGAGACTCCAGGTGGTGGCTCTCTCTAGCCAGCCAGAGTAGCAAATGCCTGCAAAGGATTTTGAGCTTTAGCATTATAATTCATGGGGAAGTAGCTGGGGTTTTTTTTACCCCAGGGACTTGTTTAGCTGTGGAGCGTAATGTCAGACTTTGGGTCTTGTTAGTAAGCAGAATACATCCTAGCAGCAAGGCAGATAGTATTCAAGATTCATTAATATAACTTGATTTGTTAGGCTTACTAACAAAGCCCTCCTATTTCACCTCATTTTCCCATTCTTCTTCTTAAAAAGTGCATATGCTATTTAATGCATACTTTTCCCCAAGGGTGAAAAGACTAGATTTAAGAGAAAGAGATTTGAATAAATCTCAAACTTTCTCAGTATCTTTACAGGTCATTCCCAATTACATTAATAAATATGAATTTATTCTCTACATTGTGCACATAATAAATTATATGGATTTGATTTGTAATTTGTTTTTAAGGATGTTTGCAAACCAGCAATACAAATCACTATTCCGATGCTTCTCCCATCTCCTTCTTACCAAATCAAGTTTTAGAATTTCCAGCTCAGTATTGGACCCCCTAAACTTTTGTTTTGGTATCATCCGGCTATAATAAATGAAAGTACAGTGATATTTAGATGGATGAGTTGTATAGCAGGAAGAGAAAATTACCAAACAAGGACCTAAAGCGATCCCCTGTCTTCTCATGCTTGATTTCATTCCTTAATTAGAGCCATTAATCAATAGGTATGAGATATGAGGCTTTAGAAGGGCTTGGTGACACGACACCTTGCCACCTGTCAAAATTACAGCTTTCTGTTCATGCACCATCCCTCAAACAGTTATTTTCTGCAAGCCTGGCTGCGTCTCACAATCCATTATTTACTGTATAGTTCTATTTCACTGCAATGTCAAAAGATAACTCTCCGATGATAAGGAATGGTTTACATAGAATTGTTAAAACTCACAAACATAGACTCAGTGGTCTTGCAGTCATTAAAGCTTTAAATGTTACACTCTTTGAGAATGATAGACTATGTCTGTGAAAAAAATAGTCTTGATATATTCCATTTCCTATAACAGGTTCTGCTAACGATTCATGCAAAATAAATTTTCCCTGAGAAGAAACACTGCAATCATGAAAATGTTTGGGTTTCTCTTAAGTAATAATGCAAATTTGATGTCTTTATTTTTGTATTCTTTCTACATATTTAACCCTTGAAAATAATTATTGGATGCATGCATAAATGGTGTTAAAAGTAACATAACAGTCATAACAGTCCGGCATGAAACAAGAGGGAGATTTTAGTTGTCCAAGATTTGCAGAAATAAAAAATAATACCAAAATATACACCGCAAAGCCAAAGAGGTAATTTACAGATACACACCAGCTCAGGGAGAGTGGAGCATGTTTGATAGCCATAGAATGCTGAGGGTCAGTTGGAAAAGAAAAGTGAAAAGGGCTGGGTGATGTGGAATGGCTGTTGGATAAGGTTGCAGCTGATTGGTTTCAACTCTGGAAAGAACATTTATCCCAGGAGGGTATAGGTATGTTGCAGCAAACTGCTGACCACATTTATTGAATATGCATTATGCTTTGGAAGAGAAGCATCATCAAGTCTGATGTTTAGTTTCTAATGTGATATTTTATGACAAGAGAAGCTTCCCACAAAACGCCTTGCCACTCTCAGGAATCTCAATTCTGAATGATTTTAAACAGGCAATGCTGCAGGAATTTTGTGTTTTTATAAAGTATCTCTTGCTTTTCTATTCATCACTATTGTTTTTGATACAGACAAAATTCTCTAGGGAAACATTTCATGATTACTAGATTTGTTCTATGTTTCTGTGTTTACAATTCCAACAGCACCATTTTACACAAGACCAGTAGTTGGGTTCAATATATTAATCTGTACAGAAGCAGTTTTAAAAGAAAAAGAGTTTTCTCTATAACTGAAATTAGAAATGACAATTTACAATCCTGGGGTTCCTTTTGTGACAACTAGGATCCCTCTGCCTAAATTTTCTAACAGCAGTTAACTACTTGCCAATCTGAAGTAGAAACTATTAAAATAAACACGTTTAACTGTTTATTTTAAATCTTCCAAATTCCCCCTAAAATCTTGATTTACCCAGAGGTGTGCTATGACCATATCCACTGCGGCCCTGAATTCCTTCTGAACATGTTAAGTATAGGTTGTAATCACAAAAAGAATCAAGATCAATTTTTTAAACAATTAATCAACAGGCAAAATAAAAAAAAGTTATATCATGAAATAATAGGAAAATATACTCTAGATGGGCCTTTTCAGGTAACCCCAGCTCCACAGTAGTTTTTTCTTGTCCAGTTTTTTACAAATGCACTGGAAACATAATCCCATCATAATTAATCCCACAAATATCACTATGAAAATCCAAGGATGCCTGTCAAATTGTTTTGTACTATCATGTTTCTAAATGATGGAGCTGAAAAGGAAGGATTTGCCAAGAAGAAGCAGTACTTAATTCCTCATAATTTGGCAATTTTTGGTCACAAATGGTACTTGGCCATTCTTTAATGAGATGGTCCCCAGCTTAATCCTGCAATAGAGCTGGCTGTTGAAAGAAGCCTTTCACATGGAAGGAAAGAATGTGATAGGAGTGTCAAGGAATAAACATCTACATTATTATTATTTTTTTACTAATCTTTGATGTTTCCACTTCCTAATTACCCCCTAAAGCCATATTTAATGTAGTGTTCCTTGTGTATTCTCTAATAATAGAATTGTATTTTTCTTTTTTTAAAGATCAAGAGACTTGATCCAGTTTAAGAAATTAGCAACCTGAATTCACAGAATCATATCAGAAGGTACCTTGTTAATTGCCTTGTACAATCTCCTTCCAGTGCAGTAGTATGCTATTAGAACAATAGCAGAAGCATTGTTATTAGTTTGCCATCTCAGTTTTTATCTCAATTTATAGTCTATAAAATTATAGTTAATAATAATGATAATTGTGTAGTTTCATAGTTTCCTATCTTATTATGCAGTCTCAGCCTTGGCACCATCAGCTATTTTGACAATAGCACTTACACTTATATCACTTCATAGTGCTTTACAGCACTCTCTGGGTGGTTTACAATCTCAGTATATTGCAGTAAAATGGGTCCTCATTTTACTGATCTCAAAAGGACAGAAGGCTGAATCAACCTTGACCTAGTCAGGATTGAATTCCTGGCAGTGGGCAGAGTTAGCTTACAATACTGCATTCTAATCACTGCGCCATCTACAACCTTCAGAATGTCGCTAAGATCAAAGTGCTCTAAAGCCCCCCACAAAAAAAATAGACCATAGCCATTTTCCCTACTCATTTTTGGTTGACACATAGCATGGAGGGAAGGGGGTTTTCGCTACACTAAACAGATTTTCTCCCATGAGAACCAAGGTCATTGGCTGCTCCCAAGACTGAAGGCTGGGTGTTTTGTGAAAAGCCCACCAAGATGTATTGGGAAACAGTAGCTTGCATAGATTTAGGGATGGGATTTCTTAACTTTGTATTGGGGATTGTTACATGTCTATTCAGACTTGGTTTCTCTTTTGATGTACTGATACTTTGTATTAATAAATATATTTTTGAGGGGGGAAAAACCCTGCAGAGTACTGAGATTTGGCAGAAGACTTTAGTGAGAAGGAATGTGACATCCTCCCCCCACACCGGGCTATGGACTGTGCTATTGAAATTCTGCCTGGTGCCAAGCTCCCCAAACCAAGGATGTACTCTATGACACCCAAAGAGATGAAAGAACTAAGATAGTACATTGATAAAGACTTAGCCAGGGGTTTCATTCAGCCAGCCAAATCACCCATGGCCGCTCCCGTACTTTTTAAGGAAAAGAAAGATGGCTCTCTTAGATTATGAGTCAATTTCAGGTCTCTCAATGCTGTTGGTATGGAAAATACATACTCCCTTCCCCTGATGAAAGACATGATAGCCCACCTGGCTAAAGGGAAATTTTTTACCAAACTGGAATTAAGAGAAGTTTATTATCGGATCCAGATTAGGGAGGAGGATAAATGGAAAACAGCCTTTAATTGCCCTTTGGGGACTTTCCAATTTAAAGTGATGCCTTTTGAACTGCAAGTGGCCCTGCTATATTTATGCAATTGATAAATCAAGTGCTCCATAATCATTTATACAAGGGGTTTTGGATTATCTTGATGACATCCTTATCTACACTGAAACCATGGACGAACACGTCAAATTAGTCCGTGAGGTATTAAGGAAACTGTTGAAAGCCAAACTGTATGCAAAACTGTCAAAGTGTGAATTTCACCAGACATGCCTTTACCTGGGATATCGGATTTTGAATGAGGAGATAGAAATGGACCCTGTCAAAGTCAAAGCAGTTCTAGAATGGCAAGCCCCACACACCCGCAAACATCATTCAAAGTTTTCTGGGGTTTGCCAACTTTTATCATCAATTTATTCCCTTTTTCACAGAGATAGCCATGCCCATCACCAATTTACTCAAAACAGGCAAAGTGGGGGAACCCCCCAACCTTGTCAGTCATAGCAATGGTCATTAGAGTGTCAGGCAGCATTCGAAAAATTAAAGAGACTCTTTGCAGCTGAACCAGTCCTTAAACACCCTGACCCTGGATAACAATTCATCATTCAAGCTGATGCAATTGACATGGCCGTGAATGCTGTTCTTTTTACAAAAAAATCACAGAGGAGAGTTACAACCTTGTGCTTACACTTCCCAGAAATTAACTGAGACTGAAAAAAGGTGGGCAGTTTGGGAGAAAGAGGCTTGTGCAGTTCATTGGGCTCTGCTGACATGACATCATTTCTTGGAAATACCTTTTGAGATATGGATTGATCACAAGAATTTGGAGGCTCTCAAGGCCCCCCACAAATTATCTCCCAAGCAAGTTCAATGGGCTCAATACTTCAACTGTTTTAATTTCACTTTAAAATATTTTCCTGGAGGCAAGAACTTTTTGGCTGATGCCTTATCTAGAATGCCCCAGTTCAAGAGCAACCAAGAGGAAGTAACTAACTCCATTATTCCTCTGCCGCAATCTGCTTCCCAAATAACAACCAGATCACACACAGTGAGACACTCTGCAGGTCCTGATGATCAATCACTAAAGGAATTGAAGGAGAAGTTGGAGACTGATGCCTGGTTTAAAGATAACAAATCTATACAGACTTTAAGGGGGGGTTAGCTTCGAAAGGTTCTAAGTTATACCTCCCAGAAGGCCTCAGATTCCAGGTGTTGCAACAGAGTCATGACACTAAGCAAGCTGGTCACTTTGGATTTTTAAAAACATTGCATCTAGTGTGAAGGCAGTTCTGGTGGCCAATAATGAAAAAGGACATTGAGAGTTATGTAAAAAGTTGTGCCATTTGTGCTACCATGAAGAAACATCCTGGAAAGCCACCAGGTTTATTGCAGAAAGTGGCCGACCACTCTCAGCCTTGGGAGGAGATAGCCATGGATTTTATAGTAGAATTACCTGAGAGCAAGGGTACCACTGCAATATGGACTGTGATTGATCTATTTTCCAAACAGGCACATTTCATCACTTGCTCAGGACTTCCTTCTGCCCAGAAGCTAACCAAACTGTTTTTGAAGCACATATACCAACTCCATGGTGCCCCAAAGAAGGTTATTTCTGACAGAGGGGTCCAGTTTACTGCAAACCTCTGGAGGGAGTTTGTTAAACTGATTGGATCCTTCCAGGGGCTTTCATCTGCATTTCATCTGAATACTAATGGAGCTGCTGTGAAAGCTAATGCAATGGTGAAACAGTACCTCAGATGTTATGTAAATTACCAGCAGTCTAATTGGGCTGACCTTTTACCTTTTGCAGAGTAGCCTACAATAATACTGTGCACAGTAGCACTGGTCTCACCCCATTCAAAATAGTAATGGATCGAGATTTTGTGCCCATGCCTGAGTTCCCATAGGAGCTTCCTATTCCCAGACTTTGGACCAATGGGTGACATCTTTCCATTGGGTCTGGGTGAATGTGAAGAAGGCATTGACCAAAGCTACCAAGCTTTGTAGGAGCAAGCAGACAAACAATGTTCCCCTAAAAAACCCTTTTATGTTGGACAATTAGTTTATCTTTCAACTAAATATCTATGGTTAAAGTTGTCTAGCAAAAAATGGGTCCTAAATTCCTTGGTCCTTTCCCCATTATCAGAATCATGTGACAGTGGAGTTAAAACTTCCATGATTGTTGGAGAAAGTTCACCCGGTGTTTCACTGCAGTCTTTTGAAACCAGTGTCAGAATCCACTTTAAGATCTATTCCAAAAGAGCCGCCTGGTCCAATGGTGGTAGAGGGAGAGAAGCATTATGAGATAAAACATATTCTCAATTCTAGGCTGTATAAGGGAAAGTTACAATACCTTGTCCAGTGGAAAGGTTACCCCCTTTCAGAGGCTACATGGGTGAAATGTACAGATGTGAAGGTGGATAGATTGATAAAAAAGTTTTATGATAAATACCCTCACAAGCCTCGAGGGGATACCTAACCTGATTTTTGTTTCCCCTGCAGGAGACTCTTTCTGAAGAGGAAGCAACTGTCAACTTTGAAAATGAGCGTGGCTGCAGCCATTTTCCCTACTCATTTTCAGTTGATACATAGCATGGAGCAAGGGGGTTTACCAGGTGCTTCGCTAGCCTAACAGATTTTCTCCCATGGGAACCAAGGTCATTGGCTACTCCTGGGATTGCAGGCTGGGCATTTCGTGAAAAGCCCGCCAAGAAGATGTACTGGGGAACGTAGTAGCTTGCATAGCGTTAGGGGTGGGATTTCTTAACTTTGTTTTGGGGATTGTTACATGTCTATTCAGACTTGATTTCACTTTTGACATGCCGATACTTTGAATCAATAAACATGTTCTTTGAGGAACTTGCAAGCCTTGGAGTTCTGCTTTATTTGTCTCTGTCTGTAAGAACCATGACATCCTTTCAAATATGTAAGGGAAGAATGATAATTTATACAACAGGTACTATTTCCATTAATGCAAACAAAATGAAAATAAAGGAGAAATATCACTTTCCTAAATATTTCACACCATATTTGGAGCAGAGACTTGAAAGTTAAAAGGCATGTTTCTTCACCAACGATGTTAACTTTTCCATACCAAACTCTAACAAAATTATAGCCAATTTTGTAGCAGATAACGTATCTTGCCAATTACAAGGGAGACAACTTAGTTTATATTCAGAGTTTTAATCATATGAAATAAGGCTACACTTTTAATATTTCCCACTAAAATTCTGAACAATCCTGCATTAGGGAAAGGAGGGAGGACGTGAAGAAGCATCATAACTCCATAAAACAATTTCCACCCCTTACATATGAGTATGCACTCATATGATGCCAATATGAACAGATGGGGCTGGAAGCGTGACATCAGTGCTTAGGAAACTTGAAAAAGGAATGCAAGTGTTTTCTGTAAGAAAAGTCATATAAATACCAATTTAGCCCTGAAAGGGAGAAATGAGTAAGAAAGTAAGTTAGGGCTGTTCCACCCAAAATTTTCTTGTTTATAAGAGATTCTGTTCATTTTAAGAGAAGAGGCAGAAAAATTCCATCAGGCATTGAAGATACTGTTATCGTAACTGTAATAATAAAGAGTTCCAATAATGTAGAGAGCATAAGGAATGGCATAGAGCTGTATCAAGGCTCAACTAGCACTGTGTGGCGGGGTGAAAACTCATCACTTGCCTCAGCTTCTACTCACCTAGCAGCTTGAAAGCATGTTCTATGCTATAATAGCCATGAATTAGATGTTTAGTCCAGTGGCTTAGTTCACCCTTCATTTTGCCACCTTATGAAATGGGAGACTTTGTTGAAATGAAGGACAAATAGGTTCATCACATTCTGTTGCAACTAAACTGGTTGTCTATCAAAAAAAAGACTGCTGTACCAATGTGGAAGGGTGAAAATAAGAATATACTGTATGTGGAGAGTATGTGAATGTATGCTTGAGTTGGCAGAGGCAGCTCCCTAAGGCTTAATCTGGCACTGAGTGCTCAACCCAGATTTAACATGTCTAATTTGGCACTTACTCTTTCATGAAAAACAGTAGAGGAGACAATCTCTGACATTGTCAGATATGTTAGGAAATGTCACTTGGCTGTCAGCATAGACATTTCTCTGGACCAGTCACAATAAATTAGCAAAACCTTTAAGGCTTTAGTGCTATCCATGCTTACCCCAAAATAAATGCCAAGGAGCTCAATGGGCCTTTCTTCAGAATAGATGTATTTACTGAATTTATATTCTGCTTTTCCTACAAGATTCAAACTTGCCTTTATTTTATTTCAGTAAAATATATTGGTTTAAATTTATAGAGAAGTGAAGCCAGGACCTGGAACATCCTGATTCTGGTCCAACACCAAATCACTACTAGCCACTATAGATAACTGGACTGTGAAAATTACTTATTTGGAAGAAACATTCAGAAATGTAAGTTTGCAAAGTTTATTCAGAATGCGAGGATTACCAGTGTTTGCCCACAAGGTTTTCATTTAGTTTCAGAGTATCTGTATTCCATTACTTGCTGCTGTCTAAAATAATAGCTGTTGTCACTACTGTATGTTGCCTTTAGCCAGAATTAAGGGGGTCATGCCCCAAAGACAAAGAAAAGCAAGTGGTGAAGGAAGGGAAAGCAATGAAGGTAAAGGGAGAGAGAGGAGGACAATTTCTTTGTTGCAGATACTTCTGTTTAGAGGAAACAATCAACCAATGGAATAGCTTGCCTTCCGAAGTTGTGGTGCTCTGTCACTGTAGGCTTTCAAAGAGAGACTAGACAAGCATTTGTCTGGTATGGTATAGGATCTCCTGCTCAAGCAAAGGGTTGGACTAGAAGACCACCTAGGTCTCTTCCAACCCTATTAGTGTAAGTTCTATGTTTATTTTGTTGTGTTTTCCGTCATCAGTTTTAATCTGACTGGTGACCTTGCAAGATAAACCACAGTTTATGACATTCTTACATTAAATAGGTAGATTCAACTTGGGATTTATCTGTATAATATGGGTGACATCAAATATTTCTTAAAACTATAGAATTAGAAAGAATTTGCTTTAATTGGGAAAAACTATAACTAAATAAATATTTGTTGTTGATATTAAAAATTAAATGAATTCCATAACTTTAGAACATATAGTAAAATATTTTCAGATTGCACTTTGTATAATGTAATTTAGAGCAGTATACCAACAAAGTATACCAAATAGCTTTAATATGACAGCTTTAATATGAGTGACAAAATAAAAAATATATAATATATAATGAAGAGCTAACTGATTAAGTATTTCTGAGGTATTTGCAAGGCAATAGCAAAATGCTATTAGCTTCTATGTACAGAGTAAATATGAAATCATATCCTCTAATACTATTATATCCTCTTTAAGATCTCTTACAAAATATTACATGTATTATTGAATCAAATGATTGAACGTAAAACCATACTATTACTCTACAATAAATAGGAAAAAAAACATAGAAAACATAGTATTCCTTTTGCAGCTTCTTCCTCCACACCAGATTTGGTCCCTTTCTGTTCAGAGAATGATTGTACAGAGAGGGACAGTGTTCCATTTTATTTCCAATATTCTGTTGGATTGGAAAGAATAACAAGCTTTAGAGCTGATGCACTTCTACTAAGTAAATAGGTTCTAAAAATCAGCAAATCTGAGGGCATATGCTCTAAAACTGATAGAGGTTTTCGTATACTTTTTAAAAAATTAAAGTTAGTCATTGTAAAGTACCAACCATCATAAGAGATTAACAAATGCCAAGCTGGAAAAGCAGTTTCCTTTATCCTTCAGTTTATAAATTTAATTCTAATCAAATTCCCCCAATTTTTATTCTAAAGACATTTACTGTTCACTTTCTCCATGTGTGTCCTGACATCATTCACATGTCTGAAGACAGAGCTTAGATCAAAATGTGTAAGGACGACTGCACTAATGGAACATGGACCATTTACTGTCATCTTTCTGCCAGAAGAATGTTAAATTGCAATTGATTAATCATCTACTAACTAAAGTTTCCCTTGAACTGAGTTAAATTCTTGCTAATTACAAGAGTACTTTTAGATTCTTTGGAAGACACTATTTATTATTGTTTTTTTCTAGTGATCAGTCTACTGATAAAAAATTATGGAGCTGGTACTTCCTGATGGTTTTCCATTTAAGATCAACCTAATTTTCCATAGGTCCTGTCATCTGTTGTATAATCTGTAATTAATTTTATAAATATATATGTTATTTATACTACAAAGATTATAAAGACAATACATTAAAATTTCTACCTTGCTTACATTTTATCTTTCATATGTTTATGTCATGTGTTAATTCACATATTAATGAATTTGGGAAATTAAGATAAAACATTGAATAGAGTTAAGTAACAATCTTATTTTTTGAATCCCACCAATAAATCAAGAATTAATCCAGCAGCACTCAATCTACTAGGTAGCTTATTTTCCCATGCAGAGATTCTTAGAATCCTAACCTGTTGGGACAAATGTTAGACATCCAGTAGATATACTCAGACATTCAGTATTATTGTTTTGATAAATAAGACTATGGCACTTGCTACGTTTGCCCCATGTAGGCTATAAAGTACGACAAAAATTGCCAAAAATTCATAATACATTTATGTTTTCCATGCTTACTAAAGCAAAGGTATATTGAAAGTTTTCATCAAAATGAAAAAAACTGGTGTTGTGATGCAAACTGTGCCCTCACAACACATACACAAATGGGAAGATGCATGGGCCCATAGCACTACACTGCTCTCATCATTTGCTGTTCACAGGGGCCTCTGAAGATGGGTCATACTATTACAAACCATATAATACTAATACTAATAGTTCTGAGACCAAAAGCAATTGACCTCTCTGTTTTGACTTAGATTCTGACAAGATGTAAGGAACAATGCCTTGGTCTTGACAATTCAGGAACATTACCGATCTTGAATGTATTATAGCAATAAGAAAATGAGGACTCCAGAAAATTGGCAGTCTATATTTCTGGAAGGTTGAGATGGCTTCTAAACTGTCACTGAAGTCTTAGATTCCTGCACAGATGAGGCAAAAGAAAACCTATGATGATTCTTCCTCAGAATTTGATTTTTAAGTCCATCAGTAACTGAAACTGATTAGTTCTAGGTAGTTTTGAATAAAATTATTCCAGCCTAATTTTTTTAATATAGTAAATTATGACATTCTGTATAACAGTTCTGAAAATGTTCTAGTCCACAAGGAAAACAATTCTACAAAATAGAGAAGCAACAATATTAAAAAATGTCTCATAAAATAGATTGCATAAAGAACATTTATTTTCACTGAAAACATGTGCTAATTTTTTATAGTGAGACATCCATTAAACATTGATACAGTCAACCTCTGACTGAACCTTCAACACTGTCACATATCAGGGCTGCTGAAGATTTATTATGCAGTATGAAATTGGGCGTATACAATAAACCTGATAGTAAATGACCTTTGCAGACAGAGAAAAGTGACTTTTGTTGCTAAATGGAAATGGGTCTGAAAAAATATATCAAATATATTCAACAATCAAGAAACAGGATGTTAAAATTTAAACAAAGCGTATTTGGAAATATTGTTCGTTAGAAAAATATTTGGATTTTATTATAGTGCAGAAGTTATATAGCTGTTTTCCATCATAATAATAGCAAAATAATTTAATAATGAAATTATTAAAAATAATAATTTTGCAAAAAATATTATTGCAGAAATGCAAGTTCTATTTTTTTAACCAGTGGTAGTAAAATTTATTTATTTATTTATTTAATTAAATTTTTATACCGCCCTATTCCCGAAGGACTCAGGGCAGTTTACAGGGCAGCATAAAATATAATATTAAAAAAGTATAAATTAAAATAGATTAAATTACATAAGCCCAACAATTAAAACAATATAAAAAGCTAAAACCCCTTCAGTCCAGGCCTGATAGATCAAAAAACCAGGTTTTCAGATCCCGGCGAAATGTACGCAGATCGGGGGCGGTCCGAAGTTCCACCGGTAAATCATTCCAAAGGGCAGGCGCGCCCACAGAGAATGCCCTCCCCCTGCACTCCTTAACCGTCGGCACCCTGAGAAGGCCCTCCCTGTGGGAGCGCACAGGACGATGGGAAGTTGATGCCGGCAGCAGGTGTTCCCTTAGATAATCTGGACCCAAGCCATTCAGAGCTTTATAGGTCATTACTAGCACCTTGAATCTCACCCGGAGGGCAACCGGAAGCCAATGCAGCTCACGGAGAAGAGGTGTTACATGGGAGTATCAGGAAACTCCCATAACAACTCGCGCGGCTGCATTCTGCACCAGTTGAAGCCTCCGTGTGGTCCTCAAGGGCAGCCCCATGTAGAGAGCGTTGCAGTAGTCTAGCCGGGAGGTCACGAGCGCATGGGTGACTGTGCATAGGGCATCTCGGTCCAGATAGGGCCGCAACTGGCGCACCAGACGAAGCTGGGCAAAAGCCCCCCTGGTCACGGATCCTATATGGTCTTCGAAATTGAGCCCTGAATCCAAGAGGACGCCCAAGTTGCGAGCCCTATCGACAGGGGTAACACCTCACCCCCCATCATTAGTGATGGAACAACCTGGTTAACCCGAGATGCCGGTATGCACAGCCACTCAGTCTTGGCAGGATTGAGACGAAGCCTGTTTCTCCCCATCCAAACCCGGACCGCCTCCAGGCAACGGGACATCACGTCGAATGCATCACTGGGTTGGTTTGGGGTGGAAAGAAAAAGTTGGGTATCATCAGCGTACTGATGATACCCCACCCCGAAACTACGAATGAGCTCGCCCAGTGGTTTCATATAGATGTTGAACAGGAAGGGAGAGAGGACCGACCCCTGAGGGGTGAGTCAGTTAAATAGTTTAAAAGCTGCACAATCAATGAAAAAGTCATACAAGATTTATCAAATATATTTTGCATAAATTTATAAATTCATCAAAAACATCCTGTGTCATCATAAAAGACTGAATTTTGCAAGGTGTAATGTAGTATCTGCATCTATGGCTGTTAATACAAATATAGCATTAGTGAAGAAGTCTATGGCAGATGTAGATAGCTGCAGAAAAGTTTTATCTGCAGAAGAGTTTTATCTGACAACTATGTCTGAATAAGCTAAAATGGTACCCTTATCTGTACATTTAATGCACATGCCCATAACAGGTAGTATTCAGTAAAATTAAAAAGTGCAATTGAATTCTACATTCAATTTGTGGGAAATTAACAAAGCTGAGTGAATTAACAAAGTAGGGTAGGCAATCATTGCTTCTATATAGACTAGAACAAAAGAATAAAATTTAGTTATTTCATTTCCAAATTCAGCTGTTTTATACTGGGAAATAAATGAAGCAATTGTTTTTAATATATAAACATATACAAAAAACGATTATAAGGTGCAATCATCTACATGGATAAATATACTGTATGATTATGTCTGGTACTTCTGCTTATCATTTCTTAGAAAGAAATAATTCTTTTTTTAGAATGTGTTTTTAACAGACTTTTTAATGATTTAATTTCTTAATTAAAAGTTAAGACAATTAATTAAATAATAAGCAGGGATATTCAAAGTGTGTGTTTCTCACTTGATCTGCATCTCAAAGTAATGCAGAGATTGGAATATATTTACCCTTCATATTTCAGAAAGGAAATAAATAAGTACATTAGAAAAGTGTGTTTTCTGAAAACATTTTAAAATAAGGAAATGACTTTTGGGGGGGCGAAGATTTAAATAAAGAATTGCAAGTTCACAGATTAATGTATAGAGTGCTTAAACTTGAAATAGGTTGATTGGTATTTACTTATTAACATTCAATTCTATAAAGTCTTCTTCTTAGCTAGCATTTAATTTCAGGGAGGTCTGCATATAAAGTTTAGAACTGGGAATAAGCTTATTTAACCATTGGGATTTTATTTGATTAAGAAAGCTGCAAGATTGCCAATCATAACTATAAATGTGGAAAATACCAGAATGGATGCAAATAATTATCACAGCCTGATTATTTTAATTAAGGAAGATTATTTTAATTGCAGATTATTCTAAGCCCAATTAGAATAAAGGTGTATTTTCTATGTAGGTTGTTGGTAGTTCAATAGACATCAATATATCCTAAAATGTGATGAGTTCTGCAGACTGATTGAAAGGTTAATGTCTTTTTCCTGTATTAGATCATTCTTTTTTTTTTCTCATGTATGACTTCAGTGTTGATTTAAATACTCAGCTGGAAGACCTTCTGTTGATTGTTCTGCAGGCTAGGCAGTCTTCAGTGGACAATCAAAAAGTGCCTACTGCAGAAGAATCCCACTGGCACAGAGCCTTTGTGACTCTTAAATCTCATTTCATAGAACCTGAAAAGAAGTGCCCTGAAGCTTTAATGCAGCTCAGTCACAAAGTGAAAGTGACAAAAGACTGTGGCATAGAAAAATCAAAAGCAACATCCATGATATTTCAAAAATGATACTGTACTTTTAGTTTAAATCTTCTTTCTTCAATCTGGAAAAAAAGCTCTTGCTTTTATTTGTATTTAAATGTGAGAAAACTCTCTCTCTCTCTCTCTCTCTCTCTCTCTCTCTCTCTCTCTCTCTCTCTGTGTGTGTGTCTGTGTGTGTGTGCGTGTGTGTGTGTGTGTGTATTTGTGTGTGTGTGTAGCATCTCTCTTTAGCATGATTTGGCTATAAGAAGAAGAAAAAGTCAATAGCCAATACCCCTCCATGCACACATCAGAAAATAAGTCAGTTGGACCATCTACTCCAACTTCAAAGTTAGTGCTTTAGAAAATCAAATATTGCTTAAACATGTAGTCACTCTGATAGAGCAGTGTCCGTATAAAACCTGGGAATAAGTGATTTTGAAGATGTTAGCTTTACTCACTTTGGCACTGTCCCAACAGCCTATAAATCCATTATTCCTCAAAGAACCTGCTTTGAAAAGGTCCCTCCCTCTCTGACTGGTATAATGAAGAAGCTGCAGCTGGTTAAAGCGTTTCTTTCACATATCCAAAGGTCCACATCTGATTTCCTGAGGCAGATGACTCCCATCTGGAAACATCTGGCTTCAGCAGGAAGAATAAGGATTGAATGGTACCTAAATTAACCTTGGTAGTGACTGAAGGCCTTAAAACATAGAATGGAATGTGGAACATAAACATTTTATAGGTGATATTTTATGGTCAAAGCTTGGTTTTGTGCCAATGAAACAGACCTTCGTCTGCCTGAATATTTAATAAGAATAAAAACAAGTATTGGAGTGACATAAGCTTCTTAAGAGTTTTATGCTGAAAGAGTGGAGTTTTTAGTCAGACTATAAACATGAATAATCTATGACATTGAAAATGTGACGCCAGAAAATATGACAGATACATTAAAAGAATTTGATCCTGATATACCTACTTTTTAAAAACAAAAAGAAAGCCTGGCAATTACTAAATGCAGAGCAAGCTCAGCAGGCCCAAACAAATCTGATAATCTCTGTTCTGCTTAGCCACATGCCAGTGTAATGGCTACAGATACCTGATTTGCAGCTGTACTTTTTTGTATTTGTACAAAAGAAAATGAAAAGTAATTCTTTTTCTATTTTTCTTTTCCTGTTCTTTTCTGCCTTTCACTTTTTTAATGAGATTTTTCTTCTTTCCAATCTTTTTTGTTTGTTTATTTATCATTTAACTTTGTATGTTTTTAAACAAATTGATTAGGGTGTGTGTGTGTGTGTGTGTGTCTATGTGTGTGTATGTGTGTGTGTGTGTGTTGGTGCAACTATCCACCAACCAAAATGCTAAGGATGAAGACTGCTTCTCCAAGCTATCATGATTGTAATTAGAATTAATTCTACTGACTATTTGGCTAGGCCATCATATACTCTAACAACCTTGACCAGGTCTAGCAATAGCATATAATATTTTATTTGCTTCAAGTCAAGTAATTTTATGTTTGTGTTTGTGTGTGTGTGTACACATACATATATAAAGTTATTTGACTTGAAGCAAAATAAAGTATTATATGCTACTGCTAGACCTGGTCAAGGTTGCTAGAGTATATGATGGCCTAACCAAATAGTCAGTAGAATTAATTCCAATTACAAAAATGATAGCTTGGAGAAGCAGTCTTCATCCTTAGCATTTTGGTTGGTGGATAGCTGCAGAAAAATAATTGAATAAATTCAAAGCTGTATAGACTTTTCACTGATTTAAATGTATATGTTCAGAGGGGGGGAGAGGGAGAAGGGGAGACCGTGCATTAACTCCAATGTGTCTAACTCAGAATAGTTCTGCAAACATCACCAAAATGAAAATTTCCTACAGCATCCCTTCTTTATTGTTGTTTGCCACAGCAAACCCTGTAACATATTAACATGTAATTTAAAGTGGAGATGCTGAAATCTTGCATTCTAGAGCTAACCTCTTAAAAACTAATGGGATATTGTGTTGTAGTTGTTTAGTCATTTAGAAAGTTTGATTCTATTCCAGAGGCAAAACAGCTATTAGCTTGTGGAAGAGATTTTATCTTGTCCACCAGGATTTTACACTTATAAAAACACACAAGAGGTAATCCAAAAGTTATTACATCTATCTTCTAATCCAACAGTATAAAACCAGTCTCCTATATCAAAGAGTGGCCAATAGGAAATTAAACCAGGTAACAAGATACTACCACTCACCAAAGAATTCACAATCTGGCTGAGAAAGTTTGCTACTAGCTTCAGCCACTAAGTAATTGATTTCATCAACAGGTATTTAGTGAAGGTGAAAGAGCTAAAGATAACCAGAAAAGGATAATATTAAAATAAACTTTTTAAATTTTACTTCTGCATATGTTCTAGATCAAGGGTGTCAAACTGATGACCTGTGGGCCAAATGCATCACGAAAAGGCCATGCCCACCCTGGCTCTGCCAAGGCAAAAAAAAGTCACAATACATCATGATATGTCATGTGATGTGATTGAATTTGATTATTAAAGTTCTGCTGTTTCTTGTATCTCACATCTTTACTCCCAATTCCAGCTGTTCCTAAATGGTACGGGAAATTTTATAGGGTGACAACTGGCAGAGGTGAAAGCTGTGAATACTTCTTCATGGAGTATTCTGGTACTCCAGAAATTGATTTACCCGTGTGAATTTAATTCCATTGTTCAGTAGCTGATCCACTTTACTTCTTGTTCAGCTGTTGTATGTCTTCAATTGCTGAAAGGGCAATCTTTCCATGTGCAATACTGAGGCTCACAAAGTTTATATGCAGGACATTTTTTTACTTGACTCATAGTTCCTAAACTAACCCCCTCCAAAGCTTCAGCTGCCTTAGTATAATGCCAAAATACTACAATTTTAGCACAGAATATAAAATCATATACATAACACTTTCACAGATTTGTACCTCTCTCTCTTAGCAACTGCATTCTTTTGCTTTGGAAATCTCTAAAATGCACATAATATGAATTAAAGTAAGGGTTGCGGTGGCTAAGTGGGTTAGGACGCTGAGCTTGTCAATCAGAAGGTCGACAGTTTGGCAGGTCGAATCCCGAGTGCTGCGTAACAGAGTGAGCACCTGTTACTCGTCCCAGCTTCTGCCAACCTAGCAGTTCAAAAACACATAAAAATGCAAGTAGAAAAATAGGGACCACTACGGTGGGAAGGTAACAGCGTTCCATGTGCCTTTGGCGTCTAGTCATGCCGGCCACATGACCAGGGAGACGTCCTTGGACAAGCGCTGGCTCTTCGGCTTTGAAATGGTGATGAGAACCAGCCCCTAGAGTCGGAAACGACTAGCACGCATGTGCGGGGGAACCTTTACCTTTACCTATGAATTAAAAAGTAAAGAGGGGGCATTAATGGAATACTTTGCACCCCATCTGCAGACCAGCCAGAAGGAAGATTTGTTTGACTAATGAAGTTTTCAATGTTTTGAGATAAGTGGCAGGGGAGATAATCATAACTTGATTTCAAATTGGGAGCTGAAATAGTGCTGGTGTTATATTTGAAAGTACTTTGACAAAGTGTGTGTGTGTGTGTGTGTGTGTGTGTGTGTGTGTGTATACATGTACACACAGACACTTAAAATAGCATAATTCCTACTTATTCCTATTCTTTGTAATAGAAATAGGGGAAACAGATTATATGTGCTGCCTCTTTACACATGTGCATTATACTTGACATTATCCAGAATTTGGCTCATTACGTCCTTTATTTTTTCATTTTGTTCTGGATAGAGGTAATCTAGCTAGGAGGAAACTAAAAGAACTGCCAGAAACAAAAATACTTGATTACTATTGTCTGTGTACCTCCATACAATAATTAAATTAAAAAATGGTGCCTGCATAGTTCTCCTGATTTGATTTCTTCTATTAGACAGATGTACAGATAGATCTATTTATTGGTCAAGAAATGTCTTTTTTACCCTTTATTCCAAATATTGTCCACACTCATTACAACTAGCAAAACCTATCATCATTTTTTAGTCTGGGCAATTACGTTAGTTTTCCTTCACTTCTCATTTGTTTTTCTAGCTTGCTAAAACTCTCAGCATAACTATTTGGCTTAAGAAACTGAAATGGTCTTGTTGTTCCTTGTGATCTTACCTAACATGATATCATAATCCAATGCATAGACCTCATTTGAAATATTTCAAACCATCACTATTTTCTTTAAAATAGGAATTATTTTATCAGCATGTTACCAAGAGAGATCCTTTGAACAATGTTTTATCCCTAATGAAGTACTTGACTGTTCAATACATGGTGTGGCTCAAATGACCCATTTTTTTCATACCTTGTTGATACTTCATAGGAAACATTCTTTTATGTAAGCTTCTGAATTTAAGTTGTATGGTTCTAGGGATTAAACAATAAAACCAAAAATGGAGAGAGATTACTAATTAAGATTTGGGGCAAAACATACCTTCTTTGTTATCTTTAACCAAACTTTTTAAAAGTTTCAATTCTCTAATATATTTCCTATTATGGTTATCAGGTGGGACATGATTTAATTTAATTTAATTTAATTTAATTTAATTTAATTTAATTATTATATTTGTATACCGCCCTTCTCCCGAAGGACTCAGGGCGGTGAACAGGGCACATATAAAAATACAGAGTACAAAAATTAAAAAAAGAATTAAATAGGAGCCTGAGCTAAAACAATAGATAGTAATATAAAAAATCCACAATAAAAACCCCAACACATCCCCCATCAGGCCAGGCCGGCTTGTTCAAATAGATAGGTCTTCAGACCGCGTCGGAAGGAGCGAAGGTCAGGTGCCATCCGGAGCTCAACCGGCAGCTGATTCCATAAAGCCGGGGCGCCCACAGAGAAGGCCCTCCCCCTGGGGGCCACCAGCCGACATTCTCTGACCGGTGGCACCCTGAGGAGGCGCTCTCTGTGGGAACGCACAGGGCGGAGGGAAGTTGACGCCAGCAGCAGGTGATATAATGTCTGGAAAACTAGTTTTTTGAATATTTCTTTAGAACAGTGTTTTCAAACATGTATGCAAGGCTTGAAGTCCTCATATAAAATAGGCTCAAAATGGAAAAATTTGTTATGCTAATAATATATCATGGAGTACTTCATCAAATACTTTACAGAAGTCAGTATTTGTTATACCACTTCTGTAAAGTTACAGTATATCTATAGCATTTCCACAATATATTAAGTATTTTCATGATAAAAATAAAATAAATCAAATGTTTGTTCTTCACAAATCCATACTGACGTCTTATAATTATTCCATTTCTGTTTGGATCTTGTAAATTGTTCTCTATAAGATCTTTAAAACCCTACCTGGTATCAGTGTCAGACTGATTGTTCTGCAGTGTCAAAGTGATTTTTCTGCAAAGTATTTGTTAGATCAACACACACACACACACACACACACACACTGCCATTTATAAAGTTAGAGACAACATTTGCTTTCCTCTATTCAGCTACATTTCATTAATTATTGGGGATTTCTCAAAAATAATACAGAAGAATTTGAGCAGACCAGGTAGTTGGTTTAGTATTCTAGGATGAAAGTAACTTCGTTCTGGAGATTTAAACTCATTCATAGTAAAGACCATGTTACTATGAATCTCAAACTTCAATCTTGTTTTATCATCCTGCCCTACTTGTGGAAGCACACTGAGCCAGAGTAGCATTGACTTTTTTTTTTACTCGTTCAAATTTCCCCTTCTTTATTTAGCATCTTTTACACTTTCTTGTTTCATTTTGAACATAGCCAAAGAAGCTGTTTCTATTATTTGTAGCATACTTTCCTAACATTAGCTCATTCGGAATTCCCCCTTTCAGTTCCACATATCTAGTCTACCGGTCTATATTCTTCTTATGTGACATTGTCCTCTTTCTCATATGGGTCCTCTTTGTTTTCAATAACATCTGAATTTGAAGCCACATTTATTACTTTTGCTGCAGCCCTTTTGCTGTCCCTCACCATCACTATTTCTTCTCCGTGGAATAATTTGCAATTATGTTTTAGTATCTATCTATTGAGGAATACCTATTTATCTTGAGCTATTTTTCCATTAGCTTCTTTAGCCATGCAATCCTACTTTGAATTCATGCAAATCTGTTTTTTTTTAAGTCTAGCATTTCTGAAAGTACTATTCCTGCTAGTTCCAATCTCTTAACTAAGCCTGCCTTGTTGGTCAGCAGCAAGTCAAGAGAAGATAATACTTTCTGTGTCCCTTTCTACCCTTTGAAAGATATTGAAGACAGTGAAAGGAATTTTCCAAGGAACAACACTTGTGTGCCAAAAGATGTCTATTACTATTACTGTTAGAAGTTTTATATCCAAGTATCAAGTAAAGTAAAGCATGTGAGTTACACTGAAGTGCTAGTGATTTCGTATATAATCCAAGGAGTTTTCTTAGCAAGTGGTTTGTTCTGTTTTCTTGGAATGTCTTTTGAAATTAAGATTAGGATAGGGTTCTCAACAGCGTGCCACAGAGTCAGTTATTAACAGTAAGCCAAACTATTCAGCATGACATTATTTAATAAATCATTAAAATGTGGAAGGGAAAGAAACTCATAACTCAATTGCAGAATGAAATTTCTGAAGTCTGAACCACCTTATAACTTTCCTCAATTGATATTTTATTAATGAATATTATATTTATTATTGTTTGCTTTTAGTGCTTTCATTTTTGTACTAGGTATCTGATTCTTAGTCTCTTCCAACTTCTAGCCATCCTTTATATATTACTTTAGTTAAGGGATGACTCTGTGTGTGTGTGTGTGTGTGTGCGTGTGTGTGTGTGTGTGTGTATGAATGTATATATATATATGTACTGTATGTATGTATGAATGAATGTATGATAGAATCTATAATAAATTATCTTCCAGAATTGTTGGGTTTTACATTATTGCTAATAAATAAGAAAAAATGATTGTTACATTTTTATTATTTGCTCTGTTAAAAACTCTTCCTATATCAAGAGAAGCAGACATCAGTCCAGTCTTTTATTACTGGGAAAAATTGCTTTGTGGTCCTTAAAGTGAATGACTTTACACTGTGGTTTGGTTCCTAATAATATTGTAATATGATACTATTAATGGGCTTTACAAACATTGTAACCTAGTTATAGTGAACTGGTTTTCAATTTTAGGTGTACTGGCTGGGGATAATGGGATCTGTTATTCAATTCTGAGGGTATTATGCTGGAGAACAATGTCATTTATCATCTGATAGCTTCCTCTGATATTGTTGTAAGATTGATGGCAATACTCAGGTGAACAGAAATATTAGGTTTTAATTATCATGTTTCTCAAATTATGGAATGGTATGACACTTTAATGGAACAGAGCAACAAAACAAGAACCACCAAAGAGCAAAGAAGGGATGCAGGAGGGAGTGGGGCAGAGACACATGTAGAGATATGACTACTTCTACCACTAAAGTTTAAAAGTTATTAAGTTATTTTGTCTATGAAAAATTTTGCAGAATACCCAAGCTTCTCTTACAATGCTCATAAAGATGACCACAAGAAATACTGTAATCAAATCCACAGAGTGTGATATGCCTTTAATGTATTATAGCTAAAATTGTGTAGTGCACCAATTTGGAATATCTTAGATTTTACTACATCATTTATCAACAGAAATGGACATCCTTGCAGTAAGTCTAGGTCTAGGAGAATTGGAATTTGGATAAGGTACAAAGAAACATCTACCTTGGAATGTGCTAAAATAATGTTTATAATTGCAACATTAAAATGTCCACTCTGGGACTTTTATACTTTATACTCATGTTACTTTCTTTTCTTGATAAGCCAATAAGCCAATCTTAGTTTGTGTTATAAAGATCTAATTGCTAGGGGTTATCTTTTTGCCCACAAATGTGTCATAGCACTTTCCCCTTGACACTTCAAAAATTGGTAAATACTATTTTGATAACTATTTTGTTTGTTTATTCAGTTTATCGCCGCCCATTTCAAACCAGTGACTTTGGGTGGCTAACAATAATTAAAAACAGTTAAAACAAAAAAGAAATTAAATACAAATAGTAGCCAAGGTACATTATAGTCCATGGTATTAGCATAACCAGGAAATGAAGAGTCTTTCACCCAATTGGGACCTTAAGCCCAACATATATCCAGGTCCTAAAGTCTTTCTGAAAGACCAGCAGGCTTGGGACCAACCTAATCTCTGGAGGAAAAGAAGATGTATCACCTGGTGTCTGCCAGCCAACATTCCTTGGCTGATGATCCAGAGCATGCCTATCCTTCCAGACTAGATTGGACAAATTGAAAACTGGAAGAAAATGGTCCATCGTGGATCTTGGTCCCAAGTCATGAAGGCCTTCAAAGGTGACAGCCGGTACCTTGAATTTTACCCAGGAACACACTGGCAAACAGGATTGCTGTGCTATCTCCCTTTTCTTGACAAATTTCAGAATGATAAAGCTGCAAGTTTAAGCTTTTAATATTTTGATTTTTAATTACATAATGGAAGCAAGTTGTATTCTTTTTAGCATCACAACTTGTAGTGCTGAAGTGTTCCAGAGAGAAAAAATATTCTTAATTACAACATCTTGCAAACTTTTGCCAACTGAAGAAGGTGTAGTTTGGTATCACACTTGAAAGAAAGAAAACTTCCATTGCTTAAATATTATCATTCTTTGATGAAATTTTATTCATTCTGAATTATGAACTATTTACCATCCCATGTTCCCATAATCCAAACCTTCAAGCAGATAAAGGTAGTCTTATATTTATGACCACAACTGAGCCCAAATTTTCTGTTTTTAAGTGATTAATTCCTCATTTTTTGACCATTTTGCAATGGTTGTTAAGCAAATCACTATAGTTGTTAAATGAGTCATGCAGTCATTAAGTGAACCTGGCTTCCTCCATTGACTTTGCTTAGGAAGGCTGTGAATGACAATCCCAGGACTGCGGAATGCTGCAACCATCGTAAATACAAATGGTTGTAAGTCAAGGACTACTTGTACTTATCTTAGAATTGTAACATTCACCAGTGAAGTATATTTGGCATATACCATCATTGGTAAAATATATGACTACTTTGAGATGAGAAGTAATTTCCTTGTTAACTTTAATACAAGTACTTTTTAACAGTTACTCATATTGAAGAAATTTAAATAATAAAAATTAGTAAATTTGCTCCACATTTTAATAATACTTTCAGATCCTGATCACAGTATTTACATCTTGTTCAATACCAGGGTAGAAGACAGACATCTTTACCAGTTAGGGTGTGTAAATTACAGAGAAATCTAGAATCCATTTGGATCAAACAATTCAACACATTTCAAGCTGCCAGATTTTCATCTAGTATTTAGAAGACTAAATATTTTCTTTCCTAATTCAAAAAGGTCTTATTAAATGGAAACAGTATGTTTTGTGAGCAAGGCAATATTGCCAATCAGTCCCTTTTTTAAAGAAAAAAATCACATTTTACTTTTAATGCTATCTCTTGCTCACAAATACATTCTGATTTGCAGTGTTATTTTGACCACATGATGAATCAGGACTATTAATGAAACCGTTACTACCATTAGACCAAGATTATATGTCAACTGAAAATGCACAGTCTGCAATCCTGCATATAGCTGGCTACTTAAATTCTCAAAGACAATATGACTGAAAGAGCGTAAATACATGGTGAATAAAAGTCTTCACTTAAATCAATCAATACAGATTAATTTGCATTTTTAAAATAATCCAGAATGTACTATAGCTTTGTTATTGGTTAAAACTTAAAAGAAGTAAACAAGCAAAAGCAAAAATCAAAATGAATATGGCATTAGAAATGCCCTGCTAACTTCAAAAGCAGGAATACTGAACACAGAAAACTTTTTCTTTCATTACTGTCTGTCAATAGTAGAACTAATTGAAAACTTCTAAATTTAAAACAGAGCAGCATGTAGTCTCTATCTTACTCTACCTATACATCAATAGGTCATTCTCAGTTAATTAAGTGGAGGCATAATCAGCTTAATTTATGTACTCCAAAGCAGTTAATGACATCTTAGTACAGTACCTGACGTTTGGCCTGCCCATATAACATGTACAGCATTCCAAATTTATTCTGTTGCTCTCTGACTTCAGTTCCTCTTCTTCTTCTTCAATATTTCTTGTCCATCTGTTCATGCTGAAAATAAATCAAAATTCCTGAAGTAAACAGCAAAAGGGAGCCTTAATTAAAATAGCAAGTTTCAATAATGACATTCTTATAAGGCATAAAACTCTAAATAAAACAGTAACTTGTTATAGCAAAAGCTATAAATTAGCAGTACCAAAGACATTTTGCATTGCTTATAAGGCTAAGACTAACAGAGAAACAAGGCTAGGGAGTTTAAAAGTTTTCAAGAATTATATCCTGAATGCTGGTTGATAAAAAAAGAAAGAGTAAATAAGTGTTGGCTTTAATAGTTTTATAAATGGCTGAATCTCAGAAGTTCAAAATGTGATACCTAGACAAGTAGTTCATCATTTTTTTATTGCAGCAAAAACACTTCCTTCTTGCCATCTCTGCAGCTTGTCTTCATTTTACTGAAGCTGCAAGTTTACACACAAAGACAAACCACAATGTCAACCAATTGGACCTCACTTAAGGAACCGAGGCGATCGATTCGTAAAGCAAAGAATGAACAGGACCCCATTTCTGAAGTACGTTGCTCAAACTGCTCTTTCATTAAAAGATGCTCTCTCTTATTGATTTTGGCTTAAGTAATGAGAAAGCTTATCCAAAAATCTTTAGCATTTGGGCTCAAGTTAAGGAAATCAATAGAGTCATTTCCCATTTGAACTGCATATGTGAATTTTATGTACGAGAGACAAGACAAAGCCCAAATCAGATAAATCAATAACATTGCCAATAGAACATGAAACTGACAAATGGCATTTTTACGCAATTAAAGTGAGCTGTAAACACAGAGAGGTTAATCAATTACAATGTTTGGCTATTAACAGTTTTTAATTTGTATAAATATTATATAATAAAGTGATCCCTGGTAAATGAGGTGATATGTTTGGCTTTTACCCAATAGTGGAACATTATTGCAAAAGGATGTAAAGAATAGACAAAGACTTGTATTTAAATATTGTTCATTTTCCACAATTATAATGGTATGTGGGAATGACCTTGGGAGACAAGGCAATGAGATGCAGTCAAGGGAACCATGAGATAAAAGACAGTTTAGCCCACAACAGGAATGTGGGTGGGGGAAGAGGTCAGAAGAGACCCTTCCTAGTTTTTTAGGTTGTAAAAGGAGACAGAATAGAGAAATACTTTCAAACTTACAAGAATGTCAGCCTCATGAGGTAGACCATACAGGAAACATGATGACTTTGAGGTAATTCTATTTTATTGTAAGGTTACATTAACAGAATCTTGCAAGTCTAAAAGTTCTTCTCTCCCAAGTTCATTTCCACATATCATTACAATAATAAAGGAAATACATAAAATATGTCTATTAACCTTAATGTGTTCAATGAAATAAAAAATTCAGGATTCAAGAAGTTATTACATGATAAAACCAATCTTTTTTCAAGTACCATTCCTACAGGTTTTATCAGACATACTATCTTTATTCTGAACACAAATATTAATACTATTGATTTGCAAAATGCTTCTTTTCCATATAATACCAATAGAACTATGAGACATACTACAGTCTCTCATTTTATTTAGTTTGCTGAACGGGTTCTGAAATCTGTAATCCAATACTTGTGGAAGTCTTAATATTTTGTAACTGAGTAAAAAAATCTAGATAAATTATTGTTCAATGAAATGAAATGTTGATCTTAGCAATATCTAGCAATACTTCTTCTAAGAATTGGGTGGAAAATGTTAAGAGTGAAAGCCAAACTATAACTTCTTTTTTCATAGTAGGTGGGAACTATAACATAGTCAGTGAAGCTGAAAGTAAACAAACAAAAAATAAATAAATAAAAAATTCCCATGATAAAAAATGTCACTCTTTTAAAATTGGTTTACAAATTTTGCACATCATAATACTAATGGGGATCTTTAACAACCCTGGCACCAAGTAGGAGACAAACTCTACATCTAATGGAAGATCCAACAGGTTCCTGACAAACCTAACAGAAACCTTGTGTCCCAAAAGGTAGTGGAGGGAACAAGATGTTGACCATGCTAAACTTAATTCACATTAAGAAAGATGAAATGATAGAAGGGATTGAAGTTACAGGAATTTGGGGAGAGCATGACCATGCAATATTGGAATTCAACATAATGCAAGCACAAACAATAGAACATAGACAAACTGGTGTCTTGGATTTTCAGAGAGCTGATTTCAACAGATTTGGAGAGAGCTTGAGAAGGATTCCATGGCTGGAAATCCTCAAGGGAAAAACAATCCAAGAAACTTGGGAAACTCAGAAAATGACATTAAAAAAGCCCAGTCAAGCACAATATCAGCCCACTGGTGGAGCAGTGGGCTGATGCCTCCTTAAGTAACACCAGCTGCCTGCAATTAGTGCAGGTTCGCATCCCACCAGGCTCAAGGTTGACTCAGCCTTCCATCCTTCCGAGGTAGGTAAAATGAGGACCCAGATTGTTGGGGGCAATTAAGCTGACTTTGTAATAATGCCGCTTGGGTGTGTGTGTGAAAGCCCTAATAAGCAGGCATATACAAAGAATGAAGGCTACTGCTAAGCTTGTAAGCCGCCCTGAGTCTTCGGAGAAGGGCGGGATATAAATGGAATTAAAATAAATAAAAAAAATAAATAAATAAAGAAAAATAAGAGATCCCAAAAGAAACTGCATAGCTGCATAAAGAACTCTAATTAAACTGAAAGACAACAAGGACAAGTATAAAAGCCAGGAAGAGAAACACATAACTAAGGTACAATACCAGCATACTGCCCAAATCTGCAAAAATGAAGTCAGGAAAGCTAAGGCTCAGAAAGAATTTAGGCTTGTAACAAATGTCAAAAATAATAATAAAGTTTCTTTCAACATGCTCTTTTCCCCATCATGAATTAATGAGCACCTGGATTCTTAGTTTTTGGACATATCCCTCAAGAACCCTTCTTATATTTTATATTCTTCTCTAGCCTCATTGCACTCTGAAAGTTAGCCTTTGTGACTTTGTTCTTACTGCTTTGGGCCAACAGTTCTCATTATCATTATCTATCTATCTATCTATCTATCTATCTATCTATCTATCTATCTATCTATCTATCTATCTATCTATCTATCTATAGCTTTCTGTTATCTCATTATTCATTTATATTGGTGTCTTCAGATTTTTCCCTATTTTCCTTATTATGGGATCATTTATGTGTTTCCGTTCAATATTTCATTTTTTTCAGAATTGCCCATTCCACTTAAGACTTATCTTTTAAGACTTGAAACCCACCTTTCACCAGCAGCAGATTATGTAATTGAGTTCTATCAATTTTATCACCCTCAGGTATTTTAAATTCCAACATGACATAAGCAGTTTCCCTCAAAATGTCTGACACTTCCATCCATTGACCAATCCCTCTATGTTGGTAAGGACTAAGGCCAAGGAGCTGATTCACTTGTTTCTTTTTCCATCTCTGAAAAATGAAATTGTCAGCAGCAGAGATAAGAAATCTGTTCTACCTCTCCCTCCTAGCCGAGTTAATTTTCCAGCTGATATCAGGGTAATTGAAGTCTCCCTTTACTACTATAGCCTGCCCTCTTGAACTTTGTGGGTTGATTTGAAAAGGAATAATTCACTTCTTCTGCCTGGGTGGATGCCTGTAATAAACTCCCACAATGGCATTACTTTTGTTTCTTATTCCATTTAATCTTATGGAGATCTTTTCACAGGACTTCCATATCAAGGATTATGATTTTTTACAGGCATATCAACTTATATATACTTAGCTTCTTTGGGTTGAGTCTAGCATCAGCCCAGGCACAACAAACTCTCTAATTTTGACAGATAATGCACACTAGGAACTATTTGATTTTGTCTTTTCTCAATAAACCCTTTTCTGTCTCCTGGCCACCACTATATCTAAAATACCTTTGTACATATAAATTAGAATCTATATAAATAGAGGAGAATTGCATGCTCTGCACGCATTTCAGTTCAGAAGCAAAGAGGCTCTCTTATAGGTTTTATATGTTTTAAATATATACTGTTCTTTAGTTCTTGCTGCAGCACCTAGGTGTATCTACTGATTACCATTTTAAAACATTACTGTATCTTTATCCTGAATGCCATACAAAAAGGATTTCAATATGAGCAACAAATAAGTTTCAATATGAGCAACAAATAATATTGTTTGCAATCATATTTTTGCAAGTTCATACACTGCTTTAAATGCATAGAGTTTATGACAAAAAAGAATTAGATTAGCTATTTCAGCATTGCAATGTAGCAATATTATAAAATTATTTGTGAAATCAATAATGCTTTTGGTTCCATGGCTAATCTTATACTGGAATGCTGTTTGTAAAGATATTAAATAAATAGATTACTCAGATTTTTGCTATAACTACCAGAAAAATATTCTTTCAAGAATTTATCATTTGGAATCAAGATACTAAATGAATGCAATCTTTATTACCGGAAGGTACAGTAATAAACATAAAACAAATACTCATTGAATTATACAGTATGATAACATCTACATGTCTAGTTGTGCTTGTCACCTTTTTTACCTTTTGGCCGCATCAGAATTATAACAACCTGATTTATCCACTACATTTAATACATAATATAGCAATACACCAATATGTATGGCTTATAATGTATAATTTAAAAGTGATTATTATATATTTTACCCCTACCTTCCTGACTTAACAATGATCTCTTATGCACTCAGATATTTTTGTCTGTATGAAATGTAGTTCTCAATATGAATGTCAGTTTGAATTAATGAATATTTTCATAAAAATAATCCAGCAATGAATGTTTTAAAAACCTTGTCATAACAATCACTAAATTTACACATGACAGCAAGCATGTGTTACTGCATTTTTATCTTAAATATTTGATGGCTTTTTCTTAAACCCAAGATTCATAACCCAAAGGACTTTGTTTTCCTATGGTATACGGAATTCAAGAGACATTTGAACAGCCTTCATTTTCTGCATCAGTAATATTGTTCAGAGAAGCACTAGATAAAATCTTTTATTTATTCTCTGCTGCTTTATTCAAATATTTTAATCACATTTGTAGTTATTTCCTTCTCTCAGATTCTTTAGCCATATCTGCACATAAATTATTATCAGTGATCTCTTTGTCCCAGGTAAAATGGAAATAACTTTTATAATGTATTATGAAATACAATATATTAGAACCTCATTCTTTCTCCTATGTATACACATATATTTAAGTGCCCATAAATAATTCTGATTATCATAAAAAAATATCCTTGGAAGCTACGTCATCATAAGCAATGAAGTATAGAGTACAGATTTTCTATTTGCTGATAGGCAGACCCTGAAAATGCAGACTTGTGATTTCCTCCCTCACTTCCAAAAATGGTTAAATGTTTTTACTTATTTAAAAAGGAAAGCAACAAACCATTGTTGGAGCAATATATTACTATGTTATAACTGAAGGCTGTCCACTGAAGGGTCACCCTCACTTGACCTTGTTTGCACAGAAAGGTAAGCTCACCATGGTAACCTTGGTCTTGTGGCTTTCTATACAGTAAATCATTTCAGCTCTCCTTGTGTAATTCTTTTATTGGCTGTGCAATTGAAATGTCATGCTTCACGAACAGAGAAGCTAGTAATTTCTTACGGATGATTAAACCACCTCTGTAATGTATGAGCATGGATGAAACTGTATGTAACAGTCTTATGCATGAAAATCATGGAGGAAGAATGACCACTTACATTTTTCAGATGCTCTAATATACAATTACCTATGATCACATACTACCTAGATACACACTTTCAGGACACAGCCAATAGGCACATCCTTTTTCAGAATCTTCACAGAGACCTCTATGAAGTAAGTACCATCTATTTTTTTTTACTTTCCTTTTCAAATCCTGTTGGATATGTAAGTGTAAAAATGCCAAAGAAGGCGTACAGAAGACCATTAGTACATTAAAAGATTGCTTTTTACCCAATCTGTTCATTTTTTCTTCAGTAATAAAATTTAATTACTTCAGAAATTAAAATCAAGGAATATAATTACTAAGAAAGTCCATTGTACTTTCAAATAATTTTCGTATTGATTTTCCAAAATATACTCAGCTTAGTTCCATGTTTGTTAAAATGTTTTATTCATGTATTTATATCATAAAGTCAGCTTTCTTTTCAATGAATAGTTAACAGCTCCATAACTTTAACAAAGTTATAATTACCAACTTTAACTGAAACTATCCAGAGATTTTCCCCAAGTGTGAGAATATGTGTGTGACATATTTCCATAATATATAAGCAGACAGTTATGGCTCTATATAAACCTTTCAAAAGCCACATTCCAAAAATGACAAAGCCAGGAAAAAAATAAATTTATAACTAGTAATTAAATTAATTGCCTATAAAACAAGGCATCCCATTTGCAAAATTAATTGATCCTCATCTGCATTCATACAAGCTACTCCCTCACAGAAACACTAAAAAGTACATACCCATATATTCCTCTCCCTTTTTCCAACAGGGAAGGAAGGAGATGGAGAGCAATGGTGGATAAAAGTAGGGAACAGGAAAAAGCATCTGCACAGAGAAAGATATAGAGGAAAAGCTTGTTAAGAATTAAAATCCACCTGGTACTATATTTCTGCCAAATACCATCAATTTTCAGGCTAATCCTTGGGTTTATCTGCAATTTACCAAAGGGAAATCTGAGCCATTGGCTTCTCCTGACCATTGTTTTGGTTTGGTTTGGTTCTGACAACTTATCAATTGGGAATTAGTCAATTTTGTGTCAAGCCACTTTAGTCTTTGAAAAGTACATAACTACCTTTTGATATGTGACATACTATTGACAACTCTATGCTTGTGAAATATACTTATTTCAATTTGTCCGTTAGCAACCAAATGACAGCATATTACCCATCTGTAGTAAGATGTCCATATCCTGGTTATGGATAATGACTAATCACTGTAGAAAACAATTAGACTACACAGTATTTTGCTTTGATTAAACACATTATTTCATATATGACAAATGCAGTCTTTCCTTCCATGACAATTAGAAAGGAAGAACACAGAACATTATATCCTATGTCTTCAATTCTTATCTTTATGGTAAAACAATACATGTAGAAATCACATGTAGAGAATAGACCACTGGGTCATATTAATCTATTCACTGGTTATTTTTGTTGTTGTTAGCTGCGAAGTCGTGTCCGACCCATCGCGACCCTATGGACAACATTCCTCCAGGCCTTCCGGTCCTCTACCATCTTCTGGAGTCCATTTAAGCTCACGCCTACTGCTTCAGTGACTCCATCCAGCCACCTCATTCTCTGTCGTCCCCTTCTTCTATTGCCCTCGATCTTTCCCAGCATTAGGCTCTTCTCCAGTGAGTCCTTCCTTCTCATTAGGTGGCCAAAGTATTTGAGTTTTAGCTTCAGGATCTGGCCTTCTAAAGAGCAGTCAGGATTGATCTCCTCTAGGACTGACCGGTTTGATCGCCTTGCAGTCCAAGGGACTCGCAGGAGTCTTCTCCAGCGCCATAGTTCAAAGGCCTCAATTTTTTGGCGCTCAGCCTTTCTTATGGTCCAACTTTCACTGCCATACATTGCAACTGGGAAGACCATAGCCTTGACTATATGCACTTTTGTTGACAGGGTGATGTCTCTGCTTTTTAGTGTGCTGTCTAGATTTGCCATGGCTTTCCTCCCCAGGAGCAAGCGTCTTTTAATTTCTTGGCTACAGTCCCCATCTGCAGTGATCTTGGAGCCCAGGAAAATAAAATCTGTCACTACTTCCATTTCTTCCCCATCTATTTGCCAGGAATTGAGAGGGCCAGATGCCATGATCTTGGTTTTCTTAATGTTAAGTTTCAACCCAAGTTTTGCACTCTCCTTCTTCACCCACAACAAGAGGCTCTTTAGTTCTTCTTCACTTTCTGCCATTAGAGTGGTATCATCTGCGTATCTTAGGTTGTTGATATTTCTTCCGGCAATCTTAATTCCAACTTTTGATTCATCTAGCCCTGCCTTTCTCATGATGTGCTCTGCATATAAGTTAAATAGGCAGGGCGACAGTATACAGCCTTGCCGGACTCCTTTCCCAATTTTGAACCAATCAGTGGTTCCGTGTCCAGTTCTCACTGTTGCTTCTTGACCCGCATATAGGTTTCTCAAGAGACAAATAAGATGGTCTGGTACTCCCATCTCTTTAAGAACTTGCCACAGTTTGTTATGATCCACACAATCAAAGGCTTTAGCATAGTCAATGAAGCAGAAGTAGATGTTTTTCTGGAACTCCCTAGCTTTCTCCATGATCCAGCGTATGTTGGCAATTTGATCTTTAGTTCCTCTGCCTCTTCGAAATCCTGCCTGTACTTCTGGTAGTTCTCGATCCACATACTGCTGAAGTCTAGCTTGTAGGATTTTAAGCATGACTTTACTAGCATGAGAAATGAGTGCAATGGTGCGATAGTTTGAACATTCTTTGGCACTGCCTTTCTTTGGAATTGGAATGTAAACTGATCTTTTCCAATCCTGTGGCCACTGTTGAGTTTTCCAAATTTGCTGGCAAATTGAGTGTAGCACTTTTACTGCACTGTCTTTTAAGATTTTGAATAGCTCAGCTGGAATACTGTCACCTCCACTAGCTTTGTTGTTGCTCAGCTTTTCTAAGGCCCACTTCACTTCACATTCTAGGATGTCTGGCTCGAGGTCAGTGACCACCTCATTGTGATTATCAGGGACGTTAAGCTCATTCTTGTATAGTTCTTCTGTGTAATTTTGCCACCTCTTCTTAATCTCTTCTGCCTCTGTTAGGTCCCTGCCATTTTGGTCCTTTATCATGCCCATTTTTGCATGAAACGTTCCCTTCATCTCTCCAATTTTCTTGAAAAGATCTCTGGTCCTCCCTATTCTATTGTTTTCTTCTATTTCTTTGCACTGTTCATTTAAGAAGGCATTCTTATCTCTTCTAGCTATTCTCTGGAATTCTGCATTCAATTGGGCGTATCTATGTTTTTCTCCCTTGCCTTTCGCTTCCCTCCTTTCCTCAGCTATTTGCAAAGCTTCCTCAGACAGCCATTTTGCTTTCTTGCATTTCTTTTTCTTTGGGATGGTTTTGGTTGCTACCTCTTGTACAATGTCGCGAACCTCTGTCCATAGTTCTTCAGGCACTCTGTCTATCAGATCTAATTCCTTAAATCTATTTGTCACCTCTACTGTATATTCAACAGGGATATGATTTAATTCATACCTGAGTGGCCTAGTGCTTTTCCCTACTTTCTTCAGTTTAAGCCTAAACTTTGCAAGGAGAAGCTCATGGTCTGAGCCACAGTCAGCTCCTGGTCTTGTTTTTACTGACTGTATAGAGCTTCTCCATCTTTGGCTGCAGAGCATATAGTCAATCTGATTTCTGTGTTGACCGTCTGGTGATGTCCATGTGTAGAGCCGTCTCTTGGGTTGTTGGAAAAGAGTGTTTGCTATGACCATCGTATTCTCTTGACAAAATTCTATCAGCCTGTGCCCTGCTTCATTTTGTACTCCAAGGCCAAACCTGCCTGTTATTCCAGTTATCTTTTGGCTTCCTACTTTAGCATTCCAATCCCCCATGATGATAAGGACATCATTTTTTGGTGTTAGTTCTTTAAGGTGCTGTAGGGCTTCGTAGAACCGGTCAATTTCATCCTCTTCAGCACTGGTGGTTGGGGCATAGACTTGGACTACTGTGATATTGAATGGTTTGCCTTGGATTCGAACTGAGATCATTCTGTCATTTTGGGGATTGTATCCCAGTATTGCTTTTCCTACTCTTTTATTGACTATGAAGGCTACTCCATTTCTTCTGAGGGATTCTTGTCCGCAGTAGTATACCTGATGGTCATCTGAATTAAATTCACCCATTCCTGTCCATTTTAGTTCACTGATACCTAAGATGTCGATGTTCAGTCTTGTCATCTCTTGTTTGACCACATCCAGCTTTCCTTGATTCATGGATCTTACATTCCAGGTTCCTATGGAGAAAAAATCTTTACAGCATCGGACTTTCCTTTCACCACCAGACACATCCACAGCTGAGCGTCCTTTCGGCTTTGGCCCAGTCGCTTCATTCTTTCTGGCGCTACTAGTACTAGCCCTCTGCTCTTCCCCAGTAGCATATTGGACGCCTTCCGACCTGAGGGGCTCATCTTCCAGCGTCATATCGTTTTGCCTTTTGGTACTGTCCATAGGGTTTTCATGGCAAAGATACTGGAGTGGGTTGCCATTTCCTTCTCCAGTGGATCACGTTTTGTCAGAACTCTCGGCTATGACCTGTCCGTCTTGGGTGGCCCTGCACGGCATAGCTCATAGCTTCATTGAATTACGCAAGCCCCTTCGCCACGACAAGGCAGTAATCCATGAAGGGGATTCACTGGTTATATTCAATGTCAAAAACTTTCTAAACAGACTGATCTCTAGAAAAAAAATATTTTGCTTACTTTATTTACTCTTTTGAGTAGCTGACTAATAATCAAAATTAGGTTTTTCCATTATGTAACTTTTAAGAATATTTCCCTAACTTTTACTTTGGTATGTTCCTCTTAAAACTTCATGTTCTTTTTCTTCCAAACCTCTAGCCCTTTCATTTGAAGGGGCCTCAAAGTTCCCCCTAATCTGGCAGATTCCCACAACCAAATTGTGCACCCTTGTCTTTGCAAGCCACAGCTCAGTAGGGCAAACGAAGGCTTTAGGCATGACAACCAAATTGAAGTTGACTTTATTGACTTTTTATGATCACAGACCACAGGAAAAGAAACAGCTCAACCCTTCACTTGAAAAATATGAAACTTGTCGAGACAATAACCAAATAAAAGACACTTCACTCTACCGCCTGAAAAAAAGCAAAAAAAACCCTTCATGTTTTGTCATTTAGATAAAATAATATAGACTTTCTAACCGTTTATGAATTCCAATTTGCCTTAATGAATATACTATAAGTGGAAGCGCTGGCTATTATTGCTCTTTTGCATAACCTATGTCTGTTCTTAAACTTTCTGTAAAGCATGAGATAAAAATAAGCTTTGAAAGAATATATTTCCAAAAGGAGTAGAGAAAAAATGTTGGAACTGTTTCATGTAAAAAAATAATGATTAAGAAAAAAAAGTGGATAAAATGTTTTTCTATCTTTTTCATATTGGAACCTGAAGATATTGATTGAAAGGGAATGGATATTCACGATAGTGCAGAATGTATTATAACAAAATTAAGCAATGGTCACTAACTGGGGTAGCTTTCATGGAAGATCAAGAGAATAAAGCTATCAAGAGTAGTGATTATTACTATATAACCTATATATGCCCCTTAACTGTACTTGCTAGAAAACACTAGGAAAAGGGTGTTTTGGGGGTTATATCCTGCTTGTGGTCACTGCAGGGAAAGAAAACTAATTTATGGAAGCCTTAGCTTGCTCTAATGTACTTATATTTATTTCTAAATTACTATAATTGAAAAGCTTTTTCTTTAAAATAATGCGTACTGGCATGCACAATTTTTATTCTTGATTAAAAGAAAAAATTACAAGTGAAGAAATATTTTTTATTATCTAATTGTCTTTTCACATCTGCTTCTAACATTTATCAGACTTACCAATGTGTCAAGTTCTTTTTAGATAAAGGCTCATCCACATCTTCAGCGATTTCAGTTTTTTGCTGGTAAAGAAATGAAGAAATATGAGCTTTGGCCAAATCAAAAACCTAAGTGGGAGCCATATTCCACAAAAAAGCCTCATTAAGCTAAGGAAATTGTATTAGTTGAAATTTCATTTAATTGGAAACCTTCTGGTTGAAAACATTCTATCAGATGCAACAAGCAGCCACCAGTTGCAAATAAGAGTTCAAGATTTCACCATTCGATATGCAGAATATATTAAGAATTCAGTATTGCTGCATTTCCAACATTTTATCTTTTAAAATATTTTTGCAATAAATTGTGTGGTATAGCAACGAGACAGCAATACTAGAGTTTTCAACATAGGATTAATGCTGGGGCCTATTGGAATGCTGTCTGTCAACATTTAATAAGAATTGGTGCCCAGTCTTCATACTAGATCTGTGAAAAGTTACTGAAAAGAACATACTCATGGTTTTTACTCTGTCACTGAATCATAATCATAAGAGTAAAGTTGGAAGGAACCTCGGAGGTCATATAGTCCAACCCCCTGCTCAGGCAGGAAACCCTATACCATTTCAGACAAATGGCTGTCCAATCTCTTCTTAAAAACTTCCAGTGTTGGAGCATTCACAGCTTCTGGAGCCAGGTTGTTCCACTGGTTAATTGTTCTAACTGTCAGGAAGTTTCTCCTTAGTTCTAGGTTGCTTCTCTCCTTGATTAGTTTCCATCCATTGCTTCTTGTCCTGCCTTCGGGTGCTTTGGAGAATAGCTTGACTCCCTCTTCTTTGTGGCAGCCCCTGAGATATTGGAACACTGCTATCATGTCCCCTCTAGTCTTTCTCTTCATTAAACTAGACATACCCAATTCCAGCAGCCGTTCCTTATATGTCTTAGCCTCCAGTTCCCTAATGATCTTTGTTGCTCTTCTCTGTACTCTTTCCAGAGTCTCAACATCTTTTTTACATTGTGGTAACCAAAACTGGATGCAGTATTCCAAGTGTGGCCTTTCCAAGGCATTGTAAAGTGGTATTAATACTTCACATGATCTTGATTCTATCCCTCTGTTAATGCAGCCTAGCACTGTGTTGGCTTTTTTGGCAGCTGCAGCACACTGCTGGCTCATATTTAAGTGATTGTCCACTAGGACTCCAAGATCCCTCTCACTGTTACTACTATTGAGCAAGGTAACCCCTATACTATACCTGTAGATTTGGTTTTTCTTACCTAAATGTAGAACCTTACTTTTTTCACCATTGAATTTCATTTTGTTAGATAGTGCCCAGTGTTCAAGTCTGTCCAGATCCTCCTGTATCTTAAGCCTGTCTTCTGGAGTGTTGGCTATTCCTGCCAGCTTGGTGTCATCTGCAAATTTGATGAGTTCCCCATCTATCCTGCTTTAGCTAAGAAGCAGGCGAGACAGCAAGTTAACAGTTTAACTTTTTATTCTGAACCAGGCAAAGAACTAGGGAACAAGACATCTATTTATACTGACAGCTGCCGGCGGCTTGACCAATCAGGGGTGAGTCTGTTCCCGCGCCGTAGTCTTCGCCAATCGGAGCCGTCCGGTTTTGACAGCTCGGAGCTGTCATCTGTAGCGCGTGTTGAACTGTCAATTGTTGGCGCTTGCGCGGTTTCGCCCGGCAGCTTTTGACAGCTGTCAAAAGCTGCCGCGGTTTTACCTCAGCCCTTGTAACTTCTGTTTAACTCAATATAATAACAATTAGTAAATACACAACACCCCTTCCCCCTCCCTCTGATTGAGTTGAATTTACCCCAACTGTTTCTTTTTTGGGTTTCCCCATTCGTAGTCTTTCAGGTATGTGGGAGGTTTCTTTAATCTCTCGGAGCGCCGGGGGGTAGTCTCGGTAGTATGTTCTGGTTCTTTTGGTGCTTCTTGGGTTGGCTCCGGGGGTGGGGGGTTTGGCTCTGCTGGATCTGCGTTGATTGGAGTGGGGTGTTGAAATGGTATGTTCCGGTCAGGGGAGTCTTGACGTGCCAGTCTTTGCGCCGGTGCTTCTGTCGGTATTTCGTCGTCCCCCCTCCCCCCTATGTTTTGAGGACTGCGTTGGCGTAGTTGGTCTATGTGTCGGCGGATATGTATATTTTGTCCAATGTCAATGATGTATGACAAGGGGCCTGTTTGTTCGATGACCACCCCTTGTGTCCATTTGTTCCCTCCCCCATAGTTTCTAGCCCAGACAGCTTGCCCAGTGTTGAGAGTTCTATGATAGAGGGGTAGTTCTGGGTCTGGAGGGGATCTGTCTGGGTGGAGACGGTCCAGTCTGGTGGTCAATCTTTTGCCCCAGCGAAGCTCTGCTGGGGACTTTCCGGTAGTTGTGCAAGGCGTGGTGTGTTGGGAGAGAAGAAATTGTGCCAGTCTTTGGTGCCAGTTGCCGGAGATGATCTTGCGCAGTGCCTCCTTGGTTGATTTTACCATCACCTCTGCCAAGCCGTTCGACGATGGGTGAAAGGGAGCCGAGGTGGTGTGCCTAATAGAGTTCGCCGTTGTGAAACTCTGGAATTCGTAGGAGGTAAATTGGGGGCCGTTATCGGAAACTATAACATCAGGGAGGCCATGTGTGGCGAATAATCCCCTTAAAACTTGTATAGTGGCCGAGGAAGTTGTATTGGCTACTGGCGCCACTTCTAGCCATTTTGAAAAGCTGTCTACGACAATTAGGAATGATTGTCCCTGGAACGGACCTGCATAATCTATATGAATGCGAGACCAAGGTGACTTTGTCGTTTCCCATCTATGTATGGACGCCTGTGGCTGGGCTGCTCTAACTAGCTGGCAGGAATAGCAGCCAGCTACGTGTGCCTCAATGTGTTTGTCTATACCCGGCCACCAAACATAGCTCCTGGCCAGAGCCTTCATTTTGACGGTGCCCGGGTGCCCTTCGTGGAGGCTCTCTAGTACTTTAAGTCTGTGTTTGTCAGGGATGATTACTCTGCTGCCCCATAAGAGACATCCCTGATGGGTGGATAATTCCTTTTGTTTTAAGAAGTAAGGTTGGAATTGTGGTTCCTGGGGTGAATATTGCCAGCCCGTTGTGACATAGCCTAGGACTCTGCCTAGGATTTTGTCTGCCACGGTAGCTGTGGAGATATCTTTGACAGATAAGGGGCATTCTGGCAGCTCTGAGATAGCCAGTATTCTTCCAGCTGGTGCTGGGTCTGGGTCAACAATTGGTTGCGGCAGTCTGCTCAGGCCGTCTGCATGGCCCATGGTTTTCCCTGGTCTGTATTCTAGTTTGTACGAATAGGCTGATAGAAATGTAGACCATCTCAGGATGCGGGGAGATAATATTTGTGGTGTTAGCCTGTTTACTGTAAAGAGTCCTAACAGGGGTTTATGATCAGTATAAATAGTAAATGGTCGGCCATACAGGTAATCATGAAATTTTTTTACGCTGGCCACTATAGCTAGAGCCTCTTTATCGATTTGAGCGTAATTCCGCTCAGGTTTTGACAGCGTTCTCGAATAGAACGCTACAGGGGTCTGTATTCCTTCTTTAGTTAAATGGCTTAGGACCGCTCCGATGCCGTACGGGGAGGCATCGCAGGCGAGACATAAGGGCAGCTGATCGTTAAACAGGGCTACCGTTGTGCTGCTGGAGAGTAAGTTTTTTAGGAGGTTAAAACTTTTATCATGCTCAGGGGTCCACGTCCAGGGTTTGCCCTTGTCTAATAATCTATGTAAGGGTTCTGCAATGGAGGCTTTATGCGGTAGGAAGGTGTGGTAAAAGTTGACTAACCCTAAGAAAGCCTGAAGTTCTTGTTTGTTTTTGGGGGTCGGTGCTGTTTTGATAGCTTTAATTTTTGTGTCCGTGGGGTGAATTCCCTTAGCGTCTATTTTAAAACCTAAGAACTCTGTTGAGGGCACCCCGATGGAGCATTTGTCTCTTTTTAATTTGAGACCGGCCTTCCTGAACCTTAGGAGTACCTTAGTTAGTTTGTCAGCCAGGTCATTTTCTGATTCCCCTGCAATTAGGACGTCGTCAAAATATGGGCAGACCCCGGGAATTCCCTTAAGTGTTTTCTCCATGATTTCCTGGAAGATTCCCGGGGCTGCAGAGATGCCGAATTGAAGGCGGTTAATTTTGAATGCTCCCTTGTGGGTGACTATTGTTTGAGCCAAAGCGGTGTCAGGGGTGACAGGCAACTGTAAATACGCCTGCGCCAAGTCTAACTTGGCAAATATGGCGCCTGACTTAATGGCCGCGAGGATGTCTTTGACAGCCGGGACCGGGTAGGCATGTGCGTTTAAAGCGAGGTTGAGGGTCGCTTTATAATCGGCACATAATCTAATTTGGCCGTTTGGTTTAACTGGGGTCACTATGGGTGTCTCCCACTCGGCCCCTTCTACCGGTTCGAGGACCCCTAAGTTCGTTAATCTGTCAAGCTCCGCTTCTATTTTTTCCCTCAAGGCGAAGGGAACCCTTCTGGCCTTGATTCTGACAGGCATCACATTTGGGTTCAGTTTAAGGGATACGGGCGGTCCCGTGTATTTCCCTAGTGAGCTGTCAAAAACGTCCGCGAATTGACAGCAGACGGATTCCAATTTTGACAGCTGAATGGCGTTGACACCTGTCAACGCTATTCCTAGTGCCTCAAACCAGTCTAATCCTAGCAGGCTTATTCTGTTTTCTTGAGTCACCAAAATAGGAAGGGATCCTTTAAATTTTTTGAACTCTACGGGGACGGAAGCTTTTCCCCGGAGTTTAATGGGCGTTTTCTGGAAGTCGGCTAGGCGGAGTTTGGTGGGTCTAAGGGCGGGCCTTTTCCTACTTCGGTTACAAATGTCCCTGTACGTTTGCCATGAGATTAGTGAGACGGAGGACCCAGAGTCCACCTCCATCTCACAGGGAATTCCTTGAATCCGGACGTCCACCTTGATTTTGGGCTTAAGAATGCTGTGGACTGTATGTTTCTCCGCCCTCCCCCTTACATTAGACACTGGGGTTCTGGGGCTGTGCCTAGCTCTGAGTGTATATGGGGCCATACCTTCGGCTGTCACCTCCAGGTCGTGCAGGTTTTCCCGGCTCCGGCTGCGGCACACGGCTTTGAGGTGGCCTGTCTTCCCGCACCCGTGGCATTTGGCACTGCGGAACCGGCACGTTGCCCTAGGGTGGCTTCCGCCGCAACTGGCACACTTCGCCCTGTTTGTCGGGAAGTTGGGCCCCCTCTGATTGTTGGCAGGGCCCCCCCTGTAGTTGCGTTGCATCCTCAGTTTCTCGAACCGCCGTTGCACCGCGTCTATATCTGTGGGGCCGTCGTCGTCCTCAGACCCGCTGAACCTGCCGTCTTCCTGGTGCACGGACCCCCGTGGTCCGCTGTCCGGTACCCGTCGGTCGTCTCCGTGGCAGTCTTCGTATGCGATGACTTCCCTAGCCACATCGGTCATTGTCATTTCAGGCTTGGCGATCAGCTTCTTCCTCAGCCGTTCGTCCTTGAGCCCTATGACAATCTGGTCCCGGATTCGGTCTTCCAAATCCGGGAACCGGCACCGACGTGCGGCATGCCTGACCCTGGTTATGAAGTCATTTGCTGGCTCGTCAGGAAGCTGGAGTTTCCGAGCGAAGTTCACTCTCCAGTAGAGTTCTGACTTGAGGGGCATGAAGTATTTACTCAGCCCCTCAGTGAGGTCTGCATAGGAGATGGTGGCGACCGGCTCCGGGGTGAAGATCCCCACAGCGGCATCATAAACGGCGGGGCCGCTGAGCCAGAGGAGGGCGGCCGCCTTGGCCCGGTCATCCGTGATCTTCTTGACTACCAGGTACCCTTCTACCTGGCCCAGATGCGATTCCCAGCCTTCTGGGTGGCGGGTATCGAATTCTCGAATGTGGCCGTGGTTCGTCATGCTGTCTGTAATTGAGGTGCCGCTGCTTGCGTTGAATGGAAGTTTGACTTCCAGTGACTTCAGCAAGTGACCGGCTCGGCTAAGGGAAAAAATCTCTTCTCCCCTTAGGTAGTGACTTCAGCTAAGCAAGCAGCATCCCACCTTCGTCGCCAGTGCTTTAGCTAAGAAGCAGGCGAGACAGCAAGTTAACAGTTTAACTTTTTATTCTGAACCAGGCAAAGAACTAGGGAACAAGACATCTATTTATACTGACAGCTGCCGGCGGCTTGACCAATCAGGGGTGAGTCTGTTCCCGCGCCGTAGTCTTCGCCAATCGGAGCCGTCCGGTTTTGACAGCTCGGAGCTGTCATCTGTAGCGCGTGTTGAACTGTCAATTGTTGGCGCTTGCGCGGTTTCGCCCGGCAGCTTTTGACAGCTGTCAAAAGCTGCCGCGGTTTTACCTCAGCCCTTGTAACTTCTGTTTAACTCAATATAATAACAATTAGTAAATACACAACATATCCCTTCGTCCAAATCATTGATGAAGATGTTGAAGAGCACTGATTTTGTTTGATTATCTTTTCTAGAATCTTCCCAGGTATTGAGGTCAGGCTGATAGGTCTGTAATTTCCTGGATCCATTTTTTCCCCTTTTTTGAAGATGGGAACTACATCAGCTCTTTTCCAGTGCTCTGGTAGTTCCCCAGTATCTTTGAAAGATATAGTTCAGTGGTTCTGAGATCACATCTGCCAGTTCGTTCAGCACATTGGGCTCTAGTCCATCTGGTCCTGGTGATTTGAACTCATCTAGGATGAACAGTTGCTCACTTACCATTTTCTTGCCTATCTTAAGTTGTGTTTCTAATCTGTTTTTTACAGTACTGTTTTTGATAGGTTGAACTGTTTTTTCTCTTTGTGTAAATATGGATGCAAAAAACAAGTTTAGTTCTGCTTTCTCCCTGTTGCGTGTCACCTTTGTGCCACTTTCTCTCACTATTGTCTTCTCAACTGTTTTTCTTTGCTTCAAAAGTTGTATCCTTGCAATTCTCATAACAGAAGAAATACAAGGATGTAGCAGTCTGCTGCAATCTTTTTTCATTTCAAATCATACATGAATATTCAAATTCATCATTTTATCCTTAAGCCCAGTGAAATAATACTGAAAAAATACACATGAACATTCAATGGTTATGTTACATAAAAAAGGACTATATTGGGGAGTAGTTATTTATTTATTGTTTGTCCACTGCTCAGTAGGACCTGAACTTTGAATACATTGTGGTGAAATCTATGTTGAAATAGTCCATATGGCTTCATAAATGGCTTAAAAAGCCCAAAGTATAAAAAAAAATCTGAACATTCCCAAAGTAGCAAATAAATGCTAATTATTAGTTTTATGTACAAACTTCGAACATGATTAAATCATCCCATTATTATACTCAAAAATCCTAGGTAAAAACATTCATATCCTATTAAAACTGTTATAAACTCACTGATGTCTTCTGTTTAATGATTTATTAAAACATGAAAATAATGATTTATTAAAACATGTACTGATCTTTCCCGTCTTTATACTTTCTTTATGTTAAAAATACACACACACACTGTATTTTTGATCATCCAGGTACTAAATGATGTGATACACACACACACACACACACACACACACACACACACACACAAATTAGGGGGACAACATTGAGTGTTAAATGTGGCCTAAAAAATCACCATCATTTCAACTATGATAAAATACTATCTCTAAGCTTAACCTACCTTAAAAATAGGTTATGTAGATTAAAATTCTGAGGTTGAAAAGCACTATCTAAGCATGATTCCAGCCTCTTTTGACTTGACAGCTGATTTCACCAGTCAGCCATACTATCTTACATGTAGAGATTATATGGCCTCAACCTAATAAATTTGTCTTGAATGTAGAAGCTCCCTTACTCTATTTTTTCTATATTGTGGTTAAAATTATATCCTATGTCGGACTTGATCTTGCAGAGACCGCAAAGTAGGAGCTGAGAGGTACCAGAAGTAACAACTGTAGATGCTCTCAGGCTACTTCCCTGACTGACCTATGTATAAGGGAAGCCGTTTGACCCTCTGTCTCAAACTGAAAAACCACAGAGATCAGCACTTTTTTGTTCTTAGCTCTTCTAACAGAGTCATGCTGCTTTGGAACAGAATTTCTAATCTGCGGTCTGACCTTCCTGGTTCTCAGTATTCAGCAGCCTAGAAGCGGTCCTTGCCCAACTGAAAGTCTCCTAACAAACCAAATCAGTGTCCCACTATAGCAACTCTTCTGTATTGTTTCCAACTGGGTAATTATCAGAAAGGGTAGAGGAACTAGTTGACTTCCTCATACTAATTTAAAAGAACAGTTTGGAAAAGAAAGCTACATTAGTTAGTGATTTGTTTAATAGCAATTGTAGGAAACTGTTTTATATTCTCCTCAAAGGTCAATGGATGGACATTTTGTTAAAAATTTATACTTAATCTACATTTAATGGTTATTATATATAATTATTTGAATATGAAAAACAACTTTGCTTAAGTGAATTATTTCTCTTATAAAAATGCTCAGGTACACAACCCCTTTAAGATATTGTTATGGAAGTAAAAATGAATATTCAAAAGTCAAAGATTAGAGTCAAAATACTATTTATATCACATACTGCTGTATAAAGCTCCATACAATAGAATTGTCTAATAGTTCAGATACCATCAAATATATTTTTGAGATTTTTATTTGACAGAAGAATTTGTTCGTACCAGTTTTGCATGAAAATATCACTCCCATATGTTTCAAAAGAACAGAATCTTGAGTGTTAATTTTGTAATATTTTTGAGTAAGAAGCTTGAAAGGCCATTTTGAATCTTATCAAAATGGCATGCATCATCCTACAGTCATTACACATTATTTTACAATAGAAACATGATGAAGGGAAAAGAAAAATATCTGATTTCTTTGTCAGTTTATCCATTCATGTTCAACTCCAAGTTTTTCATGGTCTTTTTTTTTTCAAAGTGAGATTGAAAAAAGATTACATGTTATTTGAAATGATTTGATAACTGCATACATTTTGTTCACTAAACTGACAGTAAATGAACTTGATGAAGAAAAACTAGCTTTATTAATTCATTACCTTTAATGTGGATGGAAGGCAGCATCTAATTTTTACCATCAATTTGCATAGTAAAAATCTACTGATCAGAAGAATTTTGAATCACATTGCCCTCTTGTCAACTTTAAAGGACACCAAGCCCTCTCAGAGACATAATTATAGCTTCTACACTTTATAAACAGATAGACTAAACATACCACACTACCAGTAGATCTGTATATTCAACATTCCCTTACGCTTGAAAAGTGTAAAGCTCTTATTTACTGAACTGAATTGTAATTCTTTATTTGCCATTATTTTCTCAAGTTAGTTACTTAGCTAAACCCTGCTTATCTGACTGTTGCCTCAGTAGCAGCTTTCATCTTGTCCTTCAAGGCACCCCCTATGCCCTCTACAAAACAGGTCCCCAACTTGTCCGGCTCTGCGGACCAGTGACAGCAGTGTGGGGGAGAGGTGATGGCTTTGCCTGGGGGGAGCAGCAGCAGGCAAGTGTGTGTACATGGCGCTCCATTTGTGCAAGAGGGAGGCATGGACACCCGCAGCTCACACAGATGAAGGTTTGTGCACGCATGCACTCACCTGCAGTTTGCGACCTGGGGGTTGGGGACCTCTGCTCTACAGTATGCCAGCAGGAAAATCAAAGGCACGAACGTCATTCCAGGGGCTCAGGTAAAGCAAGCAGGGACCTTGAATAATAGTAATAAAGACATATGATGTGGGAAAAGCAATGGAAAATAGTCAAATTGCCATTTAGACAATATTAAAGTAGTTAACAACATAGTACATAATTGTTAGGCATATAATGATAGCCTACAATGTTGGGTTGAAAATATATTACCCATGATGTTATGTCTTTAAGATGTTAATTGGCAAATGGCTGTGTAAGTGTTCTCATGGCCATAAGAGGAAGCTAGTAACGTAGCTTCTCTCTCTCTCTGAATTCACTGCTCTCTACTATTACTGTTTTTGCTCTGTTACTGTTATAAACCTGAACTGTGTATTGACCTCTGGACCGGTAAGAAGACTTTGTATTTTGGATTACTTCTTGGACCGTTGCTATTGTGTATGACCTGGACTGTTTATTTTTGACTGTGCATATTTTTATTCTTACACCACCTCAAAAGTAAACTACTTTTTGCTTTTACAACTCAGTGTTTACTGTGTGACTCTTACTGCTCTCAGTACCTTTCCTTGTCTGTGCAACTCTTTGGTAGCACAAGGAGACCTCTGCACAACAAATTCCTTAACACTGGTTATGGGCCCAGGCCTGTACTGAGAGTAAGTACACACAGTATTCCTAGCTGAGTTTGTGTTAGCTATTTGGTGTAAAATGGCACAAGAACTGTTGTCAGGCATCTCCTGGATAACCCGGTTGGATGGGACAAACTATGTTTCCTGGTCCACGAAATGCTGCTTGCTTTTGCGCAAGGAAGGACTATAGACTGTTGTAAATAACCCACCTGATACTAATGCTTGGGATGCAAATAATGAAGAGGATGCAAAAAAGATAGACGACTTTAAACGAAACAATGAGAAAGCTCTTTGCATTATTGGACTAACACTGAATGACCAGCAGCTTGTCCATATTCGTGGTGAGGAGTCTGCTGCTAGGTGTTGGGACATTTTGCGAAGGCTTTATGTTCGAGACAGTGTGGGTGCACATACACCTTACACGTAAGCTGTTTAGGGCTCGTCTGCACAAGAATGGAGATATGCTGACCCATTTAAACTACATGAAGGCAATTTTTCAAGAGCTTCATGAAAAGGAGCTGACTTTTTCAGAGTTGCATCAGGTCTACATTATTCTGTCATCTTTGGATGAGAGTTATGATGGGTATGTTTCTTCTTTGGAAGTCCTGACCAGAGAGGAACTGACATTGACTAACATTACTGGGAGACTGCTGCAAGAGTCCAGAAGAAGGCGTGACAGAGACCAGCTGAGAGAGACATAGCCACAAGAGGAGCAGCCATTCACCACTGCTTACACTGTCAAGAAATGTTTTTCTTGTGGGGCTAGAGGGCATATAGCCATATTCTGTAGAAAGGGTAAAAAACAGAATGTAAATAGTAGTGTGAAGGCTAAGAAGAGCATTGGTTTGGCTGTTTCTGGTGAACCAACATCCAGAAATAATGAATTGTGGGTTGTTGATAGTGGGGCTTCACAATGCATTACTAAAGTGAAAGAGAGGTTTGTTAATATGAAAAACAGCAACCAACATGTTTCACTGGCCAATGGTTGGAAGATGAAAGCCTCTGGTGAAGGTAATTCCTATTGTCCATGTATTGATGAACAGTTACCTATGTTATTTATACCTAAACTAAGATTCAACCTGTTATCTGTAAGGGAACTGGTTAAAGTTGGGTTTGTGGTAACATTCAGAGGGGAGCAATGCACTACTGAGAGGAATGGAACCTGTGTAACTGCTAATTTGAAAAATGGTTTATTCATTCTCACTGGTAACCAGGTTAGTACAGTTAAAGCTAATTCGATATGTGAGAACAAGAAGCCACATGACGAATGTATACATTTATTGCATAGGCGGTTAGGGCATGTAAACTTTAACTCACTACGTAAAACAGTTGAGTTAGTAGAAGGAATTAAACTGAAGCCATGTAGTAAGCATTTGAATTGCAATGCCTGTAATCAGGAAAAGAGTAAGGCAACTCCTGCAAACAGGTTAAACGGCTTCAAAACAACTGTTCCTTTGGAAGTTGTGTTTGCAGATTTAATTGGACCCATGAAACCAAGTTTAGGAGGATCATGTTATATTTTAAGTATACTGGACCATTACTCCCGTTATGGTTTTTGTTATCTGCTTAAGTTAAAGGCAGACACTTTCCAACAATTTGCAAACTGGCTGAAGTTTGTCAAAAGGAAAACAAAGAGAAAGGTTCAGTGCATAATTACTGATAATGGCACTGAATTTACAAACAAGCGCTTTGTTGATATGCTAGAATCAGCTGGCATTGAGCATAAATGTTCAGCCCCTTATAGGCCTCAACATAAAGCATTTGTTGAGAGACGTGGGCAAACGTTACAAGCCATGATAAGAACTATGTTAAAAGATTCTGGCTTAACAGATAGACTGTGGGGGGAGGCAGCAAAATGTGCAAACCATGTTCTGAATATAGTTGTTAATACTTCTACCGGTAAAATACCATACTCAATATGGCATGGTAGAAAACCAAACCTTGATTACCTGCACACGTTTGGCACCCCAGCTTGGGTCCACATTCCTGCACAACTCAGGAGTAAAGGCCAACATAGGGCTAGGCAATTATACTTCATAGGTTACGAAGCTATTCATAGATCCTATCGTTTCTGGGAACAAGGCACAACTAATGTATATAATAGTGCAAGTGCCAAATTCCTTGAGCACGTTGGTTGGGATAGGTTAGAGCAAGAAACTGTTAATACTGATCCTCTAGTGTTTGAGGACTCCTCTGATAATGTAACTAGTAATGATAATACATCTCCTGTAAATATAAAAGATGAAGAGGAGATAGGGGAGATAAAAGAGGAATCAGAGGAAGGAGAGGAGTCAGAAAATCAAAGCCCTGTAATTCCTTGGCGTTCAATGCGCATCAGACGTCCACCTGATCGCTATGAAGCCAGTGTAATATGTCAAGTTAGTTTAGAGCCTTCTAACTATGATGAGATCAGGATGTATCCTGAAAAGGAACAGGCATCATGGAAAGCTGCAATGAACAGGGAGTTGAAGTCTTTGCAGGATCTTAAGGTCTATGAGAAAGCAGAACTGCCACCTGGTGAGCAAGCTATGGGTTGCAAATGGATATATAAAATAAAGAAGGGTGTAGATGGGACTGTAACCCATAAAGCACGTTTGGTTGCACAAGGTTTTGCCCAAACTACTGAGGATTATGATGAGGTGTCTGAGGTGTCTGATTATGACCCAGTCTGAGGGCAACTACTTTAAGAGCAGCTTTAGTATGGGCGGCTAAAAACCAATATATGGTTAACCATGTAGATGTTGAAACTGCATATCTACATGCTCCATTGCAACATACTATTTATTTAAGAATACCACCAGGATTGACCAATGATAGAGACCATGATTGCTGGGAATTAAAGAAAAGCCTCTATGAATTGAAACAATCAGGCTATGAGTGGAACAAATGTATAGTTAAAGAGTTGATTGCAATAGGTTTTGTAGCCAGTAATGCTGATCCATGTTTGTTTAGAAGAGAACACAACGGAGCATTATCTTTTCTTTTATTATTCACAGATGATATTGCAATAATAACAAAAACTGAGTTAGAAGCACGAACTATCATTTCAAAATTGCAAAATAAATTCACAATTAGAAATCTTGGGAAAATAAGCCACTATTTGGGGTTAGATATTGTGAAAACGAATAGGGGTTTTAAGGTGTCGAAAGCCAGTAAAATATCTCAGTTATTAAAGAGATACAAATATGGAAATGTGTAAACCAGCAAAAACTCCGATGGCTATGGATTTTAAGGACACTAATGTTAAGAGTCCTGTATTTGATAAGACTATGTACCAATCTTTGATAGGAAGTCTTGTGTATCTTAGTAATTGGACTAGACCTGATATTTCTTACTGTGTAAACCAATTAGCTAGGTACAACAATAATCCAACTGTTAGACACTGGCAATCAGCTAAACGAGTATTAAGGTATTTGAAGCAGACTATTCACTACTCATTATATTTAGAGCCAAATCGTGAGTTAATCCTCACTGCATATACAGATGCGAGTTTTGCCTCTGATACAAGCACTCGTAAATCTACCTCAGGGTTGGCTGTAATGTTGGGTGATTCTTTAATTGGATGGAAGTCCATTAGACAAAAGCACATAAGCTTATCTACAATGGAGGCTGAATTTTCATGTCTATCAGTGTTATGTACAGAACTGCTAGTGTACAAACAATTACTGTTGGATATGGGTTTAAATGTAAAAGATCCCTTCATTGTATTTGAGGACAATCAAGCTGCAATAAAGATGGCAAACAATGCTGCAGTCAGAACAAGATCCAAACATACTGATCTTCGTTATTTAAATGTCAGACAATGTGTCAAAGATAAATTAATACAGCTAGAGTATTGTTCATCTGATGTAAATATTGCAGACCATTTTACAAAGGTACAAAGTGCTGTGAAACACAATGCTAATTGTGAAAGAATGTGCATAAGATTGTAAGGGTTATATATTATTCTACCCAAAGGGGAGAATGTTAGGCATATGATGATAGCCTACAATGTTGGGTTGAAAATATATTACTCATGATGTTATGTCTTTAAGATGTTAATTGGCCAATGGGTGTGTAAGTGTTCTCATGGCCATAAGAGGGAGCTAGTAACGTAGCTTCTCTCTCTGAATTCACTGCTCTCTACTATTACTGTTTTTGCTCTGTTACTGTTATAAACCTGAACTGTGTATTGACCTCTGGACTGCTAAGAAGACTTTGTATTTTGGATTACTTCTTGGACTGTTGCTATTGTGTATGACCTGGACTGTTTATTTTTGACTGTGCATATTTTTATTCTTACACCACCTCAAAAGTAAACTACTTTTTGCTTTTACAACTCAGTGTACTCTTGTGTTTACTGTGTGACTCTTACTGCTCTCAGTACCCTTCCTTGTCTGTGCAACTCTTTGGTAGCACAAGGAGACCTCTGCACAACAAATTCCTTAACACTAATGATGGACTCCTGAGGTTGGATGACACTCAATGGGTTACTAAGGAAGAGCCAAGGATCTTTTGGAATCCTAATGGTGTTTAAAATGTGACTATATTAAAGCCTGTGGGACATTGAGTTGCTGATATTGCCGTGCAGTAAATTTTATCTAAGGCATAAATGAAATATGTTTGGATTGGACACTTTCAATCAGACAATCATACTGTCTACTACTCAAAACACAAAGAAACACGAAAAAAGGAAGACTATTGCTTCCTTAGTCAGAAAGGATACAGCAAAAATAGTATTTGGCTAAAATGTAATCAATGGCTGAATAATATCAATCAGGTTTCCATCTTCAGTGCTTGGAGGAAAAGGTAATAAAAAGATACTACCGTTCATTCTAAAATTTGGCCAGATTGTCATTTTAACCTGTGAAGGCTTCTCGATTATTGGTAATGGATTCTCCATTTTACAGACCTGAATATATTTATTGCATAGTAGGAAATTCACAACTCACATAATTATCAGTCTCCCTTCCCCACCTGTAAAGACAAAACTGCAGTATGTTTTAGGTTATCTGGGATTTTAAATTAGTGTTATTCACTAACTGTATATTTACCTTGGTCACTAATTTTTTTCTAATTCAGAAATTAAAGTTAGAGCTCCTTTTTAAAAAAATAAACATTGCTAAAAAATGGAGTACATAATCAAACATTGTATAAAACAAGATTGATTTTACCACAGTACCTTTAACTGGCAAATCTCTTTACTGGCTGCATAGCATTCTGAAATTAAGTGCACCAAGCAGCAGAAATCATGTGAAGTAGGAATACTTTTTTAGAATAATTACATTAAAGCTAATCATGATTTGTTATTACTTTTCCTTAAGGCCAATGTATTTAGCATCTTCCATGCATAAGAAATTATATTAGCTCCAGGCTTGTTTATATTGTTTTCAAAATAACTCAAGTATTTTTTCCTTATAGCATTGGTTTTTTTAAACAGAGAAGGGTCCTGAATGAAACTGGCTGAAACTGCAATTCAGTATATATTTACCTATTATATCACTTATTGAAGATTTTTTATTTAAACATGCATTGTTTATCTTTGACAGGCTTCTTCACTTTGTATGCCAAAATGTTCCCTTTTACAGTAACTTATAATTAATGGGGAAAAAAGTGATTCATATTATCCTTGGATGCAAGATGTGACTTCAGATGCTCAACACAAATGCAAAACATACTTTGATTTCTTCCAACCACAAAAGAAGAAAACTTATGTTTGGCACCATGTTTTCATGTCTGAAGTCCTAAAACTATCCACAAATATCCACAATTTCAGAGGACTCATAAATTAACTGAGTATTGCAGCCATATCGTATGCACTCTGACCATAATCCTGCACTCTTTTACTACATAATTAAGTTGCATAATGGATAGAACATCTAAATGCTGGTTTCAAAATAGCTACTTGGAATGTCAAAGCAACCACATTTGTTTTTAGCTATAATTGCATACAAACAAAATAAATGAACAAACACTTTTTTGCTGATCCCAGTATAAAAAGAAGGGCATGTCATGTGCTGTAAATCAAGGGTAACCACAGTGTTTGGAATTGGGTGGAGGACACATTAGAAATACATCATCAGTTGGGACAGCCAAAGTTAACTTGAGTGAAATCATATGCTTCTGGTAGCAGTACACACAAAAAGATGTGATGGTTGAATAAAAGGTAGCCATGTGTCTGGCTATACAGAAAACACCTCTCTACTGGAATTTCTGTAGTATAGATGGGGGTGCCTGTGGTTCTCCAGGTCTTGCCAATTCTTATCATTGACTTTCCAGTGGGCCTGATGACACTTGTAGTCAACAACATCTACAGTTGCAAGAAAAAGTATGTGAACCCTTTGGGATTACATGGAGTTTTGCATGAATTGGCCATAAAATGCGCTCTAAACGTCATGTAAGTCACAACAATAGAAAAACACAGTCTGCTTAAAATAATACTACACAAACATTAGCTGTTGTCATGTTTTAATTGAACATAAGATGGAAACATTCACAGTGCAGGGTGGAAAAAGTATGTGAACCTTTGGACTTCATAACTGGTTGACCCTCCTTTGGCAGCAATAACCTCAACCAAACGTTTCCTGTAGTTGCAGATCAGACCTGCACAATGATCTGGAGTAATTTTGGACCACTCCTCTTCATAAAATTGTTTCAGTGTAGCAATATTCTTGGGATGTCTGGTGTGAATCGCTCTCTTAAGGTCATGCCACAGCATTTCAATCAGGTTGAGGTCAGGACTCTGGACTGGGCCACTCCAGAAGGCGCATTCTGTTCTGTTGAAGCCATTGTTTTGTTGAATTACTTGTATGCTTTGGGTCATTGTCCTGTTGCATCACCCATCCTATGGGGAGCTTCAGTTGGCGGACAGATGGTCGTACGTTTTCCTGCAAAATGTCCTGATAAACTCTGGAATTCATTTTCCCATCAATGACAACAATCCGTCCAGGCCCTGAGGCAGCAAAGCAGCCCCAAACCATGATGCTCCCTCTGCCATGTTTTACAGTGGGGATGAGGTTTTGATGTTGGTGTGCTGTGCCTTTTTCCCCCACACATAGTGTTGTGTGTTTTTCCCAAACAACTCAATTTTGGTTTCATCTGTCCACAGTATATTTTGCCAGTAGTGCTGTGAAACATCCAGGTGCTCTTTTGCAAACTTCAAATGTGCTGCAATATTTTTTTTTGACAGCAATGGCTTCCTCCGTGGTGTCGCCCCATGTACTCCATTCTTGTTTAATGTTTTCCTTATTGTAGATGTGTCAACAAAAATGTTAGCATGTGCCAGAGATTTCTGTAGGTCTTTAGCTGACACTCTAGGATTCTTCTTTACCTCATTAAGCATTATGCGCTGTGCTCTTGCAGTCATTTTTACAGGACGACCACGCCTAGGGAGAATAGCAACAGTGCTAAACTTTCTCCATTTGTAGACAGTCTGTCTTACCGTGGACACATGAACATCAAGGCTTTTGGAGATACTTTTGTAACCCTTTCCAGCTTCATGCAAGTCAACAATTCTTGATCGTAGGTCTTCTGAGAGCTCTTTTCTGCGAGGCATGGTTCACATCAGACAGTGCTTCTTGAGACCAGTAAACCCCAAACAGGTGTGTGTTTTTAAAGGGCAGGACAGCTGTCAGCAACACATCCAATATCATCACACTGGTTGGAGTCAAGGTTGGCTCACTCCTGGCTCCAATTAGCTCTTGGAGAAGTCATTAGGCTAGGGGTTCACATACTTTTTCCACCCTGCACTGTGAATGTTTCCATCTTATGTTCAATTAAAACGTGACAACAGTTAATGTTTGTGTAGTATTATTTTAAGCAGACTGTGTTTTTCTATTGTTGTGACTTACATGATGTTTAGAGCGCATTTTATGGCCAATTCATGCAAAACTCCACGTAATCCCAAAGGGTTCACATACTTTTTCTTGCAACTGTAGATTCTCTGCTCCACTGCTGTAATGGATTGGAACGATTATTTATTCCAAATTGGTTCAAAGCTAAAGCAGAAAAATAAATCCAGGGGGCTTGAAGTTATCTTCAGTAACTGAAATAACAAATCATTTGGTGACCTCAATGGTGTGATGTGTTTAAATTATAGCATTTATTGCTAATTTTCTAATGCATCTATCAATCAGTTTATGTAAATTTTATGCCAAAACATCCCTTTTCTGGTGATATGCAGGCAGCCACTATAGTTATATGTTTTGCTGGTTTCAGCTTTACACTTACAACAAGGAAAAAGATTAAGGTTCAGCTTAACAACTTTTTAAAAAATGTGCAGAACCCAACAAAGGTGCAAGGACAGACACATTGGAAAATATATTTTACTATGCATCTATAAGTTATATGTTAGCCATTCAGAAAAACTAAAATATAGTATAACTTTTGTCTATGATTCCTGTTTCACATACATTTCATCATACTAAGCTCTACATCTAGCACGGAAAATGTGTAAGATATAGTCTCATTTATTTAAAACTGTCAGAAATTAAGCTGCTAAATTCTTCAGGAGCAAGCTAAAGGCACATAGACAAGGCATTACGCTGATTTCTAGGAAGAGTTTCAAAATGTGAACACTGCCACTGAAATCACTACTCTTGCTAGTAACCACCAAAGGAATGAGCCCACACTCAGATGACTAAAAGCACTGAAACAGAATGAAAATATTTTTGCAGACAATCATTTTATGAGAATTGCTATGATGACAATGTTGAATCTTAAAGTCTTCAATAGTAAGATACACAATGCAACTATACAAAGATATGTTATGCATTCTTTTTCTTTCAAGAATATATCTTACAAGGATCTATCTGAATCTATGTTACAAGATGTCATGGATCAATCTCTCTATTTGTGTGTGAGTGTATGAATGTACAAACATACAATACACGTTGATGTTGTTGTTAGTTGTGAAGTTGTGTCCGACCCATCACAACCCTATGGACAATGTTCCTCCAGGCCTTCCTGTCCTCTACCATCCTCTGGAGTCCATTTAGGCTCATGCCTACTGCTTCAGTGACTCCATCCAGCCACCTCATTCTCTGTCGTCCCCTTCTTCTCTTGCCCTCAATCTCTCTCAGCATTAGACTCTTCTCCAGTGAGTCCTTCCTTCTCATTAGGTGGCCAAAGTATTTGAGTTTCAACTTCAGGATCTGGCCTTCTAAAGAGCAGTCAGGATTGATCTCCTCTAGGACTGACCGGTTTGATCGCCTTGCGGTCCAAGGGACTCGCAGGAGTCTTCTCCAGCACCACAGTTCAAAGGCCTCAATTCTTTGGCGCTCAGCCTTTCTTATGGTCCAACTTTCACAGTCATACATTGCAACTGGGAAGACCATAGCCTTGACTATATGCACTTTTGTTGGCAGGGTGATGTCTCTGCTTTTTAGTGTGCTGTCTAGATTTGCCGTGGCTTTCCTCCCCAGGAGCAAGCATCTTTTAATTTCTTGGCTGCAGTCCCTGTCTGCGGTGATCTTGGAGCCCAGGAAAATAAAATCTGTCACTACCTCCATTTCTTCCCCATCTATTTGCCAGGAATTGAGAGGGCTGGATGCCATCATCTTGGTTTTCTTAATATTAAGTTTTAAGCCAACTTTTACACTCTGCTTCTTCACCCGCAACAAGAGGCTCTTTAGTTCCTCTTCACTTTCTGCCATTAGAATGGTATCATCTGCATATCTTGGGTTGTTGATATTTCTCCCGGCAATCTTAATTCCAATTTTTGATTCATCTAGCCCTGCCTTTCTCATGATGTGCTCTGCATATAAGTTAAAATAGGCAGGGCGACAGTATACAGCCTTGCCGGACTCCTTTCCCAATTTTGAACCAATCAGTGGTTCCGTGTCCAGTTCTCACTGTTGCTTCTTGACCTGCATATACTGTAGGTTTCTCAAGAGACAAATAAGATGGTCTGGTACTCCCATCTCTTTAAGAACTTGCCACAGTTTGTTGTGCTCCACACAATCAAAGGCTTTAGCATAGTCAATGAAGCAGAAGTAGATGTTTTTCTGGAACTCCGTAGCTTTCTCCATGATCCAACGTATGTTGGCAATTTGATCTCTAGTTTCTCTGCCTCTTCAAAATCCTGCCTGTACTTCTGATAGTTCTCAATCCACATACTGCTGGAGTCTAGCTTGTAGGATTTTAAGCACATGTGAAATGAGTGCAATGGTGCGATAGCTTGAACATTCTTCGGCACTGCCTTTCTTTGGAATTGGATTTGGAATTGGAATTGATCTTTTCCAATCTTGTGGCCACTGTTGAGTTTTCCAAATTTCCTGGCAAATTGAGTGTAACACTTTTACTGTATTGTCTTTTAAGATTTTGAATACCTCAGCTGGAATACTGTCACCTCCACTAGCTTTGTTGTTGCTCAGCTTTTCTAAGGCCCATTTCACTTCACATTCTAGGATGTCCGGCTCGAGGTCAGTGACCAACTCATCGTGGTTATCAGGGACATTAAGCTCATTCTTGTATAGTTCTTCTGTGTAATTTTTCCACCTCTTCTTAATCTCTTCTGCCTCTGTTAGGTCCCTGCCATTTTGGTCCTTTATCATGCCCACTTTTGCATTAAACGTTCCGTTCATCTCTCCAATTTTCTTGAACAGACCTCTGGTCCTCCCTATTCTATTGTTTTCTTCTACGGCTGACAGGCCGTACTCAGCGTGTGGTCCTCAATGGAACTGCATCTACATGGAAGGCAGTGTTTAGTGGGGTGCCCCAGGGCTCTGTTCTGGGCCCCAGTGCTCTTCAACATCTTCATCAACAATTTGGATGAGGGGATAGATGGGGAACTCATCAAATTTGCAGACGACACCAAGCTGGCAGGAATAGCCAATACTCCAGAAGATAGGCTTAAGATACAGGAGGATCTGGACAGACTCAAACACTGGGCACTATCTAACAAAATGAAATTCAATTGTGAAAAAAGTAAGGTTCTACATTTAGGCAGGAAAAATCAAATGCACAGGTATAGTATAGGTGGTACCTTGCTCAATAGTAGTAACTGTGAGAGAGATCTCGGAGTTCTAGTGGACAATCATTTAAATATGAGCCAGCAGTGTGCTGCAGCTGCCAAAAAAGCCAACACAGTGCTAGGCTGCATTAACAGAGGGATAGAATCAAGATCACATGAAGTACTAATACCACTTTACAATGCCTTGGTAAGGCCACACCTGGAATACTGCATCCAGTTTTCGTCACCACGATGTAAAAAAGATGTTGAGACTCTAGAAAGAGTACAGAGAAGAGCAACAAAGATGATTGGGGGACTGGAGGCTAAAACATACAGGGAACGGTTGCTGGAATTGGGTATGTGTACTTTAATGAAGAGAAGGGTAAGGGGTGACATGATAGCAGTGTTCCAATATCTCAGGGCCTGCCACAAAGAAGAGGGAGTCAAGCTATTCTCCAAAGCACCTGAAAGCAAGACAAAAAGCAACGGATGGAAACTAGTCAAGGAGAGAAGCAACCTAGAACTAAGGAGAAACTTCCTGACAGTTAGAACAATTAACCAGTGGAACAACCTGCCTCCAGAAGTGGTGAATGCTCCAACACTGGAAGTTTTTAAGAAGAGACTGGCCAGCCATTTGTCTGAAATGGTATAGGTTTCCTGTCTGAGCAGGGGGTTGGACTAGGTCCCTTCCAACTTCTTCTTCTTCTTCTTCTTCTTCTTCTTCTTCTTCTTCTTCTTCTTCTTATTATTATTATTATTATTATTATTATTATTATTATTATTATTATTATTATTATTATTATTATTATTATTTCTTCTTTGCACTGTTCATTTAAGAAGGCATTCTTATCTCTTCTAGCTATTCTCTGGAATTCTGCATTCAATTGGGCGTATCTTTCTTTTTCTCCCTTGCCTTTCACTTCCCTCCTTTCCTCAGCTATTTGCAAAGCTTCCCCAGATAGCCATTTTGCTTTCTTGCATTTCTTTTTCTTTGAGATGGCTTTAGTTGCTACCTCTTGTACAATGTTGTGAACCTCCGTCCAGAGTTCTTCAGGCACTCTGTCTATCAGATCTAATTCCTTAAATCTATTTGTCACCTCTACTGTGTATTTATCAGGGATATGATTTAGTTCATATCTGAGTGGCCTAGTGCTTTTCCCTACTTTCTTCAGTTTAAGCCTAAATTTTGCAATAAGAAGCTCATGGTCTGAGCCACAGTCAGCTCCTGGTCTTGTTTTTACTGACTGTATAGAGCTTCTCCATCTTTGGCTGCAGAGCACAGTCAATCTGATTTCTGTGTTGACCGTCTGGTGATGTCCATGTGTAGAGCCATCTCTTGGGTTGTTGAAAAAGAGTGTTTGCTATGACCATCGTATTCTCTTGACAAAATTCTATCAGCCTGTGCCCTGCTTCATTTTGTACTCCAAGGCCAAACTTGCCTGTTATTCCAGTTATCTTTTGGCTTCCTAATTTAGCATTCCAATCCCCCATGATGATAAGGACATCATTTTTTGGTGTTAGTTCTATAAGGTGCTGTAGGGCTTCATAGAACTGGGATTACTGTGATATTGAATGGTTTGCCTTGGATTCGAACGGAGATCATTCTGTCATTTTGGGGATTGTTTCCCAGTATTGCTTTTCCTACTCTTTTATTGACTATGAAGGCTACACCATTTCTTCTGAGGGATTCTTGCCCTCAGTAGTATACCTGATAGTCATCTGAATTAAATTCACCCATTCCTGTCCATTTTAGTTTGCTGATTCCTAAGATGTCAATGTTCAGTCTTGTCATTTCTTGTTTGACCATGTCCAGCTTTCCTTGATTCATAGATCTTACATTCCAGGTTCCTATGGAGAAAAAATCTTTACAGCATCGGACTTTCCTTTCACAATCAGATACATTCACAGCTGAGCATCCTTTCGGCTTTGGCCCAGTTGCTTCATTTTTTCTGGCGCTACTAGTACTAGCCCTCTGCTCTTCCCCAGTAGCATATTGGACGCCTTCTGACCTGAGGGGCTCATCTTCCAGCGTCATATCTTTTTGCCTTTTGGTAGTGTCCATGGGCTTTTCATGGCAAAGATACTGGAGTGGGTTGCCATTTCCTTCTCCAGTGGATCACATTTTGTCAGAACTCTCCGCTATGACCTGTCCGTCTTGGGTGGCCCTGCACGGCATAGCTCATAGCTTCATTGAATTATGCAAGCCCCTTTGCCACAACAAGGCAGTAATCCATGAAGGGGATATAATACACACACACACACACACACACACACACACACACACACAAACAAACAAACCATAAGGTAGTCCTTGCTTAACAATGGTAATTAGAACCAGAATTTCCACTGCTAATTAAAGTGCAATATCACATTGCCACATGGCTAAGTGATGGTAATCCCAGAGTTGCCTTTGGTGAGAAATGAATGTATACAACTTTGATTAACAAATAAATCTCAGCAGCCTCCATTAAGCAAGGATCATGAGTCATTAAGCCAGGACCTTCTCCCAACTTCCTATCAGTTTCCGACAAGAAGGGTCAATGGGAAAGCAAGGAATAAATTGCAAGTTCCAGGTGGTTCACAAGCAGGCCTGTGGGCGGGTAAGCAGCTGCTGCAATGCAGCATCTATAGCAAAGCTGGAGGTAGCTACCAGGTGAGGGAGGGTGCATCAGCATCTACCGCAGGTAGGACATTGCTATGAATGCCCAAACATGAACTTCAGAGTATGATATCTTCAGAGCCTCATAGTCTGTAGCTGGGCTTCTCAGAAAAACACTGTGTAAGTGAGCAACTTAAAGGAGCAACTTGTGACTTTCTCTGATGGTTTCTTCATTGACTTTGCCTATGGGAAGACAATAGGAAAGTTCACAAATGGCAACTGCATGACCACTCTATATGACCATGGAATACTGCAAATGTCATATCTGCGAGCCAGTTATTAAGTGTAGAGATCATGATGATATGACCATGTAAGGGCTGTCCAAACAGAACTCTGAGGCCTGATCATAGCTACCACTCATTCAGTACCATTGTAATTTTAGATATTCACTGAATACGTGATCATTAACTGAAAATTTGTTCTTCTTCTGTTCAATCATATCCAATTCTCAAGGACTGCCTGGATAAGTCCCTACAATTTTCTTTTCTTTTTTCAGATGTCATTAGCCATTGCTTTCTTCCTATGGCTAAGAGAAAATGGTTGGCCCAAAGTCACTGAGCTGGCTTTCTGCCTAAGGCAGGACTATTTACAGTCTGATGCCAGTATTTATGCATATGTATATGTTTACACATGTACATGTGTGAATAATGTATGAAAATTATAAGAAAAAATAAATTTAATAAAGGGCTTTGATAGAAAAGTATCCTAAAACAGAGTTTTCAAATATATTTATTTTCTGAGGAGGAGGGGGAGGAGGGGAGGGGGAGGAGTTAGAGGAGGAGGAGCTAAAGCTTAGAGACAGAAACCAGTGATATCTAGTCTAAAGAGGACTGGAACCTATTTCAGCCACCCATGACCATTAAAAAAACTACCAAGTACTGTATTTGTTACCTTGCAAAGGCAGCAGAAAATAACTTCAATGTACAAATGCTAGAGCATTGCTATATGAAGGCTATGAATTCTTGCTCTACAGTAAAACAAGTTAAAGCTTCATTACTTTCTCTAATAAAGATTCTACATTAGCTGAGTCATGCCTGGAAGTCTTTTTATCACATCCAACCAAGAGCTAAACTATGGGTTAAGTATCTGGAAATGTGTGATTTACTGCAAAGCAGTGGTGTGAAGCCTGACATGTTTAGGCTAAGTCTAACCTCCTGCCTAATTCAGGAATTGAATTTAAAGCATCTGACAGATGGCTCCCTAACTTACGCTTGGACACGTCCAATGAAGAAGGGGGCACTATCTTTCTAGATAATTGGTTCCACTGCTGAACTGTTCTTACTATTAGAATTTTTTTCTAGCATTTTAATTGGCACTTGCCATTCTGTAGCTTAAAGTTATTATTTTGTGCCCTGTACTCTTGAACAAGAGAGATCAGTTATGTCCCTAAGATGGCGGCGCCTGGAATGGCTGCGGCTGCATTGGCTCTTGAAGGCAAATAGTTTTGGGAGGGATAGTAAGGGCTATAGGCCACATGATCAGGAAGATTTTAATGTGTTTGAGGAACATGGTGGAACTAAGGTAACATACGACATACGACCGACAATCTTTGCTGGCACGGTGAGTTTCTAGTTGTTTTGGAACTGTTGGTGAGACTGTTAAAAGTCGTTGGCACTGTTTGAATTTGTTCTACCAGCAGCAAGATCTGACTGCTGGCCCAGTGATGGACTGTATTGCAAATCAGGGCTGTTTCCAGAGGAGGCAGAGGAGAGGACCTGGAGCTTATGGAGCGAAGGAACTGGATGAGGCTGTCGGCAGGCCCAGAGGAAGAGAGAGAGGCTTTTGGAGGAGTTGGTGGCGGCGGCAGCGTGCTCCAGGGGCGAAAAGAAGCAAGGCCTCTTTAAGGAAAAGGTGGAAGAGTCAGGATCAGAAAAAGAATAGAAGGTGAGGTTGTCAGAATACAAGCGAATTTGAGGGCTAATCCACATGGAGCCCCATTTCCATCTGTCCTGTGTGCCATCGTTCACTCCCTAGAGACTAAAATGGACAATGTGAAATTTGAGCGGGCCACGAACAAGAAGTATATATCGGAGGTGGTGACCCTTTGAGAGCTGTATGCAACGAAATTTCATTTTGATGTATGCCGATTGGTGTACATTCAAAGTGACAATAAAGTTATCATCATTATCAAGCATTTGAAAAGTAATAGCACACACTCTCATCATTCTCTTCTTCTCAAGGCTAAACATTCCTATTTCCTTCAATCCTTATATGTAGGACTTGATTGTAATTCCTTGATCACCTTAGTTGCCATTCTCTGAAACTGGTTCAATTCCACTTAGTTCTTCATATAATAAAGTACCAATACACAATGTAAGATCTTACAAAGAAAAATAAGGATATCTAACCATGTAGCATGACTGTATTACTATTATCCTTCTCATCTTTCCTAATACCTACTCCTATTGGTATCTTATACTATCATTTTTTTGGTTGTACCTTATGTTTTAGGATTGTATCTTATGATTTATGATTTGTGATTTATCCCTTTGTCGCTTGTATGTATACTGAGAGCTTATGCACCGGAGACAAATTCCTTGTGTGTCCAATCACACTTGGCCAATAAACAGTAGTCTATTTTATTCTATAACTCTTAATTTAAAAACTCCCATTCATCTTGAGTTCCTTCTCTTCTTCTCTCTCTCTTTATGTATTTATTAATCAGATTCAGCTTCTCCTTCTATGGAATCATCTCAGTTTATTTACATCTGTTGCTCTTTAGAAGTAAAAGATACCTGTTTGATTACACTTCACTTTTCCTTAAAATCAAGAACTCCAGTATCTCCCAAATATTTCTGCTATTTCTAGTTCTTAAATTATTACTTTTCTATTGCTTAGTAGAAATAAATAAATAATACATTTTTAAAAACTGACTCTTTTCTGCCTTCTTCCATTCTGGGTAGGAGAAAGTTATCAGGAATTAACTGGAAAGGCCAGATCTGTCTCCCAATAGATGTCAGGCTATCTCAAGTCTCAAGACTTCCTTGTTTGAAAGATTGCTAGTTTGGGTTTGATAGTATCATCTACATTAGGGGGGTCTTCAAACTTGGCCTTTTTATGACTTGTGGACTTCAACTCCCAGAATTCCTTAGCCAGCACGCTTGGCTGAGGAATTCTGGGAGTTGAAGTCCACAAGTCATAAAAGGGCCAAGTTTGAAGACCCCTGATCTACATCTTTTACGATCTGCTTTTTCTCTTATTTGTTCCTTCGCCTAATTTAAGCCATATGTTCTCTGTAGCATTGCCAGTTTCATTCATTTGGATTTCTGGGTAGAAATTGATTTCTCTTTTTAGAAAAAAATGCTGTATTTTCTTCTACTCTGAGCAAGCTACATTTTTAGTTGTTATGATTGGGGAATGGAAATCATTGCACAAGGTATTGCACTATTAAAGTAGTAGTAACACCTCAACATCATCTTGTTTATTGCCCATACTCGTAGTATGAATATATGGTCAATGAAGACCATAGATTTTATGGCCCAATGTATATAGTCACAATCTCATAGCATCCCCATGGTCATGTGATCAAAATTCTAGCACTTTGCAACCGGCAAGCTTTGACAACCTTTACAGCATTCCATAATCAGGTGTTCACCATCTGAAAGTTTCACAACTGGCTTCCAACATGCTGAGTCAAAGAAGCAACTGGCAGTAAAACCATCAGTTGCGGTCATGTGATGTTCTATCACTAGTAGAAAGGCTTTCATTTTTTTATTTTGGCTTTCATTCTGTTGTTTGCTGTTAAGTTAGTCAAGTACAATTTCTCAATTTTAATGGAAATTTGTCAGGCACTTAAACCTTTCTACTGAATTTCCCTAACAAATACCCATTAGCTGTCTTGTCATAGTACACCATACAATCTCTGCAGACAGTTTCTCCCAACTCTGTTGAACCACCTTGTCAAAACTCTTATTAGCTCTACCTGTTCACTCATTCAGTGACTTTACTCCATGGATTTTGGCTTCTTTATATTCCTCTTACAGTCTCTGCTTACTCAGTAGGAAGCAATCATTCACACCGGGCACCACCAGTTCTTAGGACATCATAGTCTTGCAATCAGCAGCTTGTCCAGAGATTAGCTTTTTACCCCTTACAGCTGAGCACACAATCAGTCACAATGCGGTTTCTTTGATCTAACTCTTGTTCCCTTTGAACCCACCTGGCAAGCTCCTGTTGGCTATCCCTGTTTGGTTGCTCAATTAACTTAAAAAAACAAAAAACAAAATACCCAAGTTTTATTATGAAGAAGCAGAGATATTAAGTAAAGAACTTCATACAAGTCTCACTTTAATAAAACTTCTCATCAGCTCATTTGTGCTGGATTAACATATGAGAAAATTATACATTAAAATTAATGCATCACAAAACAATAGCCATATCTCAGACTAAAATACTTTCATCTGAATCATAGTTATTAGCAATGGCCATGAATACACCCTTCATATTGCCATCATGAATATTGCATAAAATTTAAAATAAACTAAAAGTAAAATTAGAACACATCTTTATAAATTAGAATATGTCAAGCTAACAAATGGTAGACTTGTCATATTGAGCAACTAAATGTCTAAATGATCAGTCAGCAATCCTAGCGCAAAGGGGAAAAAAACAAAAAACAAAACAAAAGCCACCGGCTTTGTTGGCTATAAAGCTGCTGCTCGATTTTTCATACTGCCATTCTACTCTATTAGCAAAGCCTAACACAATTAGGTATGAATATGCAGTAATAACATGCAGATTGTTCCTTCACAATTGCCCCAAGGCAGCCGTCTCAGCTTTTCTGTGCCTGATTCCTTCAACATCATTACAGGCTTGGCATAATTCATTGGGGGAGGGGAGAGAATACCTCCGCCTTTCTTGCATAAGGCTAGCTAGTAAAATCATTAGTTGTTGTTAACCATTCTCTCTCAATAGGTTTGTTCGCAGTGCTCCCCAGCTCCCTGCCACTCCTGCAGTTGTACATGTTTCCCTTGGGTAATGTTAGACACTACATTTGAGCCTGCCAGAACAATTAACCCTACTGTTAATTAGAATGAAATGTCAGGCGCACAGATGGTACAAGCTGGCACCCTGCCATCCCGCCAACTGCTGCTGAATGCAGCTACCCTACTGCTGACAGCTGCTCAGCCATGTCCCAAACCAGCAGATGTCAGAACTTTCCAGCTGAGGAAAGCTTTCAAAGGGGGTGGTGAATGGGGGGTGGTGGAAAACAGAGGCAGAAAGAAGAAAAGGGAATGTCTGAATCCCAGCAGTGATTATTATGGTTTTTATCATCACTGTTTTTTGTTACCTGTTGTCATACTGTATCAGTCAAGCAGAGGTTTAACAAGTAGCATGATGCAAATTAAAAAGAAAAAAGAATGACACTAATCATCAGAGCTAAAAGCAAACATTCTGCAAAAACAACATAACCGGGGAAGCTAAATATAAATTAAAGACCTAATATGCCAGATCCCGTATTTTTCTAACTACTTTCTGATAATTTTGGAATAACATTTTAAGACACAACTATAAAAAAAATCTTGATAGCTTTACATGCAATATGTTTGAAATGAATTTCTTGTCCTTTTGTGAATCTGTTATACAGTACAGATTTCCAAACAATCCCTAAATAATACAGGAAAATCTAGTAAACCCTATATATGTAGAGATACATATATCTAGGTGATATAGAGATTGGGTTTAACATATATACATTATTGTTAAGGCATCATATCTAGGATTTAAGCCAAAAAAAATATTCTTCAAATTAAGCAACCTAATCAACAGCATTGCATTTCACAGATGCATATACATTATATTTTTATTGTTCCAAACTATATGTAGTATACTGCATAGTCTATACAGTATAGTACAAACTGTTACAGCCCAAAAGCATTGCTAACAAACAAGATGCATTTTCATATATGCATTTCATATAATTCTGCAACATCTCCAATGAAGAAATGTCAACTTCTTTTGAAATTTTCATTTATTAGACTCATCTGTATCCTGTGTGTATTACTGTATTTTATATAATTTATTCATATAGTTCATTAAGTTACAAGTTTAATTCCTAGTTCATACACTATACTTCAAATACTTTGATAAAATTGCATTATATATTTATAGAAAGAAACCTATAGACTCAATTAATAATATATGGGGAAAAATACAAAAAGTTGTTTACAACAAAAATAAAGTTCTTGTAGAAACTGCAATCTTGTAAGTACTTTGAGAGTAAACATTAAACAAAGTAGAATTCTTTGGTGTAAATATGCATAGATTTGCTAAAGTTTAGGATGTATTCTTATAGCATAGTTTGTTGTAGCCAACAAGCAGTTCTATGTTCACCATTAGATATGCTGTAGAACTACATTTCATGTCATTCCAAAAAACCAAATCCAAGATCCAAACATCCACACTTCATTTTATTCATCAGAGTAGCCTGAAGCTGAGACCATGAAGAACATCTTGTTCTAACCCTAGAACCATTTCTCAGTTTACTTATAGTACTAAACATTTTTGATATAAAAATAATTATCACATTATTTCAATTTGTGTAATAGCTGAGTTGGTCCCAGAGACACACAGTAGAGACAGAAGTCATAATAACTGAATACATTTTTAGATCAAAAATTACTAGTTTCTTCATGTTAAAAGACTGTTGGATTCAAAATAAAGTGTAAGCCCATTGTGCTAAGTATCTTCTAAATGGAGAGGGGGGAAAATATACAACGTGATGTTCCTATTCTAAGTTTTGAAACCATTCAGTTTGCAACTATTATTTTGATGATTATATTCTACCTTGAATAGATTAGCAAGCAATATCAGAATGGTAAAAATATGTCATCAGTGTCTAAAAATTACACATAGAATCATAAAAATTCAATAATCAAATTTCAGACTTCTGAAAAAGAAAGCTCAAGGGCAGATCAATAATCTTTTGTGAAACTAAACAGAATTTTTGCTCAGAGATAAAAAGAAAAGATAAAAAGAATTAAAACAACAGTTCTTTTTTAAAAGCAGTCTTATCAAGCAAAGCTATTTTAAGATTCTGTTCTAAAATATCAAATCAATATGCCACACACAGAAAGTGTGCTCCCTGACTCCTATTGTGTAGGAAGGGCTAAAATATACAGAATTATATGACAAGATTATCATTAATGTGACTTCCAAAATATTGAGTTTGGTAAATAAAATTGTGTTAAAATACCAATATTCCTCTACAGCCATCTTGTAGCCAAGCAAGAATAATAATCCACAACAACATCTGGCTACCTGATATGCCAGCGGAAATTCCCAGGAAATGTCTGACATGACAGGATTAATGACTGGAAGTAACCTCAATAAATGAACATAAATGACATTTCTGGGATATAGTTCATAATTCAAAACTTCTTAGGAAAGAATACAGGACTGAAGGATCCAACCAATAACTTTGAATGTTAAATTGGGCAAGAAATACAACATTTTAACATTTGCATGACAAAAAGACTTCTGGGATCAATGTACACATTATATTAATTACCACAGTATGCACTGTTAACCTTATTCTCTTCCACTTCATCATTATCCTTTCTTTACAAACATGGCCACCAGCTTTTTTCCTCAATAAAAACTGTTCAGGTATATCAAACTATCTTCTTAAAACACACTGCGTATACATGATACACAAAAGTATATAAAATAACTTAAATCATTTCATTATATTATTCCATAACACTTATTTTTGCTGCAGAAGGCTATAGTTGTACCTCTACTATCTCTTTTCAGTGAACAGGACACACCATTTCATTTTCAAAATTTCTCTGTCTGAACTACCAGAGGATTGGAAAAAAGGCTGATGTGGTTCTCATCTTCAAAAAAGGGAGGGAAACAGACTCAGGAAACTACAGACCAATCAGCCTAACATCAATACCTGGGAAGATACTAGAAAAAATAATAAAAAACAGATCTGTGAATATCTATAAACAAATAAAGTTATAACTAGTAGCCAGCATGGGTTTGTTAAAAACAGATCATGCCAAACCAATCTTATTTCATTCTTTGACCAAGTGACTAAATTAGTAGACCAGTGAAATTCTGAGGACATTGTATATTTGGACTTCAGAAAGGCATTTGATAAAGTAGACCACAATCTACTTATTGGTAAAATAAAAAAATCTGGGATAGACAGCTTCATCACCAGATGGATTTCACAACCTACATCTTGGTAAACTAAAAAAAGTGAGATAGACAGCATCATCACCAGATGGATTTGTAACTGACTGACAAACCATACTCAATGAGTAGTCCTTAATGGTACTACATCTACATGGAGGGAAGTGAGCAGTGAGGTACCACAAGGTTCAGTCTCAGGCCCAGTACTCTTCAATATCTTCATAAATGACTTAGCTGAGGGAATAGAAGGAGAACTCATCAAATTTACAGATGACACTAAGCTGGCAGGAATAGCCAACATCCCAGGATCCAAAAAGATCTTGACAGGTTTGAACAATGGACCCTATCCAACAACACAAAATTTAATGTGGAGAAAAGTAAGGTTTTATTTTTACTACAAGTACAGATTTGGCAAAACCTGGTTCAAAAACAGTAACTGTGAAAGGGACCTTAGAGTCCTAATGGATGATTATTTAAACACAAGTCAAAAAAGCTAATACAATCCTTGGTTGTATAAACAGAACCATAGAATCAAAATCATGTGAAATATTAGTACCGCTTTATAAATACTTAGTAAGACCACACCTGGAATACTGCATCCAGTTTTGGTCACTACATTACAAAAAAGATGTTGAGACTTTGAGAAAAGTCCAGAGAACAGCAACTAAGATGATTAAGGGCCTGGAGACAAAAACATATTAAGAACTGTTGCAGGAATTGGGTTTGGCTAGTCTAGAGAAAAGAAGGACTAGGAGTGACATGATAGCAGTATTCCAGTATTTGAGGGGATGCCACAAAGAAGAGGGGGTCAACTTATTTTCCAAAGCACCAGAAGGCAAGATAAGAAACAATTGACGGAAATTAATTAAGGAGAGAAGCAACTTAGAACTAAGAGGAAACTTCCTAACAGAGACAACAATTAACCAGTGGAACAGCTTGCCTTGAGAGGTTGTGGGTGTTTCATCACTGGAGTTTTTTTTTTCAAAAAAGACTGGGCAGCCACCAATCTGAAAGGGTATAGGGTCTCCTGCTTGAGCAGAGGGTTGTACTAGAACAGGGCTTTTCAACTGGTGGTACACGTACCACTGGTGGTACACGAGCACGTGGCTGGTGGTACGCGGCATCGCCTTCCTCCCCCCCACCTCTCCCCCTCTGCCTCCCCCCCCGCTCCTTCTCAGCAGTTGTTGCTGGAAAACAAGCTGCTTGGCGGCAGCCTGCCCTGCAGGAACCCTACTGAGGGCGTGTGAAGAGCGCAGGCGCAGAGCGAGGCCCCGCCCTCCCAAGGGACTCATTGTGCAGCAACCGGATTGAACTCTTCTTGTGCATGTCGTCCTTCCCCCCTTCTTCTTACTTCAGAAGCAAGGGGACAGAGCCATCCACTCCCTTGGCAGGTAGGCCCCCTCCTTCTTTTCCCCCTTCTCTCTCTCTCTCTCTCTCTGTTGCGGCCTCTTCCATCTTTTTTTCCTCTCCCCTCCGCGAGCTTACAATACCCCTCACGGCCCTGTATGGCCAGCCCAGACCTCCGCCGATGGGCTCCAGTGTTTTGGTGAAAACGCTGCATTTTTACTACTAGAGAAGCATTTGTTTTTTTTTTATTTCTAGGTGCTTGTTGGTTACTCTGCCTTCAGTGGCCAAAAATAATTTGACCAACTTTGCAGATGCGGGGCAAGCCAGGGAAAGAGTGTGGGGGGGAGAAATCCCCATGCTGCTCACCGGCATGGTGGCCGTCCTCTGCGCGCTCTTCTGTGCCCTGCCGTTCCTGGGCTTCAGCAGCAATGTGCAATACTGTCTGGGCATTGGATGGCGCACCAGCAGCCCCCACGCAGGACCCACCTGATTAACCCACAGGGCGCAGCTGCGCCTTCCAGACTCCCTCCGGGTGCACAAGGAGCTGGCCAGTTGGTCCTGCTGGCGCTCAGGACCGCCCTTTTCACCACCTGCTCCCTGCTGCTGATAGTAAGTAGCTTGGGGGGGCGGAGAACTAATGGGAGAGGACATACAAAAAGGAAAACTGTTCCCAGTTCGGCTTTGGCGCCCGCCAAAGAAAAGAAGGGACAAAGAGGGAAGGAAAGAAGGAAAGGGAGGGAGGAAGAAATGAGGAAATCCCAGATGCAGGGCAAGCCAGGGAAAGTGTGTGTGTGTGTGTGTCTGTGTGTGTGTGTGTGTGTGAGAGAGAGAGAGAGAGAGAGAGAGAGAGAGAGAGAGAGAGAGAGAGAGAGAGAGAGAGAGAGAGAGAGAGAGAGAGAGAGAGAGAGAGAGAGAAATCCCTGGCTGCAATTTATGTGCAAGATTTCCTGCTTGCAAAAGGAAGGGATAAAGAGAGAGGGAAGAAAGGAAGGAAGGAAGGGAAAATGGGAGAGAGGGAGGGAAGGAGTGCACCCACCCCAGTCCCACCTCCCTCCACCAGAGACCCACGGATTCCTCCCCACAAGCACCCTGCAACCTGAGGGAGGGAGGAAGGGACAATGGAAGGGAGGGAGGGAAGGAGGAAGGGACAAAGAAGGAGGGAAGAAAGGAAGGAAAGGACAATGGGAGAGAGGGAGGGCACCCACCCCAGTCCCACCCCCCTCCACCAGAGACCCATGGATTCCCCCCTCACAGGCACCCTGCAACCTGAGTGATGAGGTCCCCCCCAGCCAAGGCCCGGGGGCCAGATCCGGCCCGCGAAGTGGTTTCATGTGGCCCGCAAAGCCATCCTGGAAACAGTGAGGGAACGGCCCCCATTGCCTTGGCCCTGGCCCAGAGACCCTCCTTCTGCCAGAGACCCTCAGATCTTTCCCACTCCTGCCCAGGCCCCCATAGGCACCCTTGATGTGAACGATGTAGAGCTGGCCATGCCCACCCAGTAGGCCATACACACTCTAGCCACGCCCACCCAGTACGCCATGCCCACCCAGGTCACACCCACCCGACCCCCTGAGGGCAACTGCAAAGCTGATGCGGCCCTCAATGAAATTGAGTTTGACACCCCTGCACTATGGCCTCATATTTTTAATAAAATTTGATCCCTTCTTAAAGAAGCAAGTTGAAATATGTATATAAAGCTTGCAATCTAACAGATTTTATCTTTCTCTGCACATGCAACAGCTTTGTAAAATTCAGCTCAAATCGTTAACAGGAAAGCAGTGAAACACAGCAAAAAATAGATAACATTTGCTTTCAAACAGCTTTATTCTTATTTTGAAAAGAGAAACAATTTCCCTTTCCTGAACCTTACCTGAACTGGTGACATCTCACAAACAACTGTGAGTTGTTTCAAACCCATATTAATCCTTGAGGTTTTCAATACATTTAAATGAATCAAGGACATTGGTTATATGCCTTAGATTGCAGACTTTATTGTATGCATGCTGAATATACCTGAGACAAAAAAAATCTCATTTATGTTGTCAGGGCATATAGCTTCAGGCACAAAAGAAAGTATTTTCTCTGGGACAGTAGTCAATCTACATAAACTCTCTGAAGAATAATCTGGTTTTGCAATTCATGTTCACTATACCTAAATTGTCTCCATGACTCTAAAAGAAAATACTGATCAAAGCAGACACTTTGCAGCGTGAACACAGGTTGCTATATACAAATATAGAAGCTAGTGCACTGTCAAAAACTGATTCAGATATGGTACAATTCTTATGGCAGCAGAATTCAGAAAACTAAGCATTCCATCTGCATTAATTACTCTTTGTCAATATAATATATGTGCATGTTTACAATTGTAACTTATTAATTATCATGACTGAATAGTTACCGTAATTGTGCATTCATTCAAAACCAATGATTTTACATGAATGCAGTAACCAAAGTTTGACTCGGTAGCAAAGAGTAGCGCATTTGTAGATAATGAGAATAATCACTACGGGGAAAAAACCCTTTAAATGTTGAATAAAAGGAACAACTAGAACAGTCACTTGTTCTGAAAATTCTAAAAATTACTGAATGCTCTAATTCAACTCCAATCCCTTATCCAGTAAAACGGGAAAAATAAGTATTAAACAATTCAAAAAAGCTGCTGCATTAATTTCTGAGATGATGAACAAGCAGTTTGAAAACAAGAATAAATAAGAAAGGTTACAATGGCTGCAGTACAATTATAATGAAGCTGTAGACAGACTATACAGATATAAAACATTTTTAAGAATGGGCAGAATCTTCAGAAATGTGAAGATTCCATTAGTTTTATTTTCCTTCTAATTCCCTTCTTTTTATGGAGATCCACCTAGACTTTGAATAACTAAGGGTATTGAGCATGTGTCTTTGGTTCAGCCTTCATTCAGTGGAGCCAAATTTCCCCAAAATTGTCCATTCTGTTCTAAAATCAATCAAAGAAACAAGGCTGAAACCTTACAGTGACTACTGTCTTAAGACAGAGTTCACTTGGCATCCATTTACGGCCATCTGCAAAATAATAAAAGCTGGAGAGATACAAACAAGCACTTGCCCCTTGGCCCCACTCCAATTCAATGAGATGGGCATTACTATCACATTGCCAAGATGATTAATCTGGCATCTTTGCAAATGAGCATATTTGACAAAGTATGTATATATACAAGTTTTATTTGCAACAAAAAGATGCTGGAAACCTGTAAAATCGTATAAAGTTACATATTTTAAATGCTAAATATTTGGTAAAGTATTTTCAGAATATTTTGTATGTACACAGTGAAATATAATAATCTAAATAAATCTTTAGAAGAGCCTGATCTATTAAGCAAGGTTCAAAGCACTACACAACTACATATGTAAGTATGACCTTACTGTTGACCTCACAAAGCACTTACTATCTTGTTCCTCTCTAATAATGTCTCCTCCACTGCAAACAATTTATTCTACCTCACATTCATCAAGTGGCCATAAATCAACACTAGACCCTTTTTTACAGAGTTGCTGATTTTTAACTTGCACAGACAGCACTGGTGTTTGGATGCGAAATTTAATATTGGCACACATATTGATTTTAATTAGTCTAATTAGTTCATTACACCAAAAATCAAATAGACCATTCATTACTTTCCAAACTAATGGCATATGATCAAGGGTTTCATATGATAATGAGTTGGATCAATTATCATTCATAAAAGAACTCATTAACAAGTGTAAACACTGCCAAGCCTAATGCCACTGCAAATTATGAAGCCATGGCTTAGCCATTTGCATAAGCATAGTAATTTTATATCCTGATCATTTTATTCAAAGATCTAGCCTCTCTTTAATACTCATTAAAATTATCCAATTTAAAAATAAAGCTGATAAACCTGGATTTAAACCCGGTGGCATTGCCTTTAATCCAGAGGTTTAAATACACATATTCTTTATTAAAAGCAGAGTTTGGGGGGTGGTGGGAACACAACAACAAAAGAAAGGCTGATCTTTAAATCTATGAGCAGAAAAAAAACCAGAAGAGCAAGAAAAATGAGGAGGCTTTTTAGTTGAAAAGAGTTTTGACCCCTTGAAATTCCTTGGGCACCACTTGATATACTTAGCCACATTTAAATCAGGGCATCTCCTGAAGCCCTTCTGAGACTTTTGGAAATGATCTCTAAATCATATAGCTAGAAGTGCTGCTCAATAGTTCAAGAGCCACAACACTGCAGTCAAAAATCTCTATTGGATCAAAAATTAAAAAATGGTATGTCTTGGAATATAAATTCATTAAATAAAAAATACAGTGAAACGTTTGTGAAATAGTTCACTTTGGCCACCTAGCAGCATTTTTCATTAAACAGAACACCAACATCTGGCTTTATTACGGGGCCAACATACACCTTATTTTCTCAAAGAGCTTCTCAACTCTGCTTTTCTTCTTTTTCTTCTCTTGGCTGAAAAGAGATTTTTCCCTCCCTGCTTTGTTTTTGTTTTTGTTGTGGTGGTGGTTTGTGTTTGCTTTTTTCCCCTTTCATTCCTTCCTTCCCTCAACAAGGAGAGAGATGTTGCTTGCTTGCTCACAGCCTGTGCTGCAGCCTTTCTCAGTGCCTTTCTGCCCAGAAGAAAAAACTTTCTGGCAGGTTAGCCAAGCTTGGCTTCCTTCTTCTAAGGTGTTTCCTCCTTCTTGCACTTTTGCATCCCTAGCTACCTGGTCCTGCCTCATGTCCTTGTTATGCCTGCTACAGGGATAACAGAAGGAGCACCTGTGACCTCCGAAGCAGCAGCTGTGATGGAAGTGATCACAAATGCAAAATGGGGTTTCCAAAGGACTGCTGACCAGGTCTTTTGTTGTTGAGATACCTGTGAAATTGGGCCAAGGCCATAACCAGGAAGCATCTCTTTCTGGAGCACTTTCAATTACTCAGACTGTACGTTTAGACGGCCTTCAGTACCTGGTCCTGCTCAATCGTATCTACAATACCTACAAAGTATTGTTAAGAGTGCTACATCTGGACTATGTTACACATCTAAGATTCAGAGCATCGTGCATGCATGCTTGTGTCTTGGGTCTCTTCTCACTCCTAAACTGGGAGAGTGACTTCAACAGATCCAAGGAACAACATCAACTCTCTATCCAAAAAAGTGCAGTCCTAGAGACAGCTAAGATACAGTGCAGAACCCTCAAAACTCCTAGACCTCTAGTAGAAGACCTGAGATTGAGGAAAACACATGCCACCTATAAGGACAAGGAGGGAATTTTTTATACACATACAAGAGAGAAAGAGGGAGATTGGGAGAGAGACAGAGACAGGCGCTAAATAAAAGGTCTTCTAGTCATTTGTTTACACATATTCTCAAACCTCTGAAAAGAATTTTTAAATTACAAAAGCCTTAAAATAAAAACCACTGCTAGTCCCATCATGCCAGTTCTTCTGCTGCCAAAAAAAGCAGAAGAATTACCCACAAGCACGAAAATGTATGCAGGTCCAAGGTTTGCAAAAGTAAGAAAAAGATCAAAGGGGAAAAAATAAGGGGAAAAATTCTCCAAAATTCCTCTTCCCAAATGTGGTTGTTCCATTACGATAACTGTTAAAACAACCAGAATATCTAATATACCAACATCTGGTCAAGTGAAAGTAAAATATATTGCAGAAGATTCATCAAAATATTGTATTGTATATAACTTTTTGCAGCAAAATTACACTATTGTATTGAATATGTCTTAGAGCAATCTCTAGGAATGCATCTATATATAAGACTTTAAAATTGTGCTCTTGTACTATCAGAAAGTCAGCCCCTTTAGAAGTTCTCAATATATGACTATAAATTATATTCTTCTTCTTTCTGTTTCATTACTGTACCTTACCTACTCGTGCCTAGACTGACTATTAGCCTCCTGCACTAAACTTACATAATTGGCTGGCAACTGCCTGGTTTCTTAGTCAAAGAACCACATATTTATAAAATAAAAATGCAATTGATGAGCATACAAAAATAACATACATTTAATAAGTAGAATGTTTAGGAACATTTGTAAGATATTTATTTGTTTAACATATTTTTTTAGATAACTTATATGACCCTGGGCCATATACAAAAAAATAAATACAACAAAGCTTGTACTTCTTTTGATTTGCAATTTAAAACATGAGGCAGCACAGGAGTGGATGGATTGATGGACACATATATACATACGTACACAGTGGACTATATAGCAACAGTTCACATGCATCTCTTTTCAGGATGCAAATAAGGAAATACAGCATCAAGATGGTTCCCTTATAACTCAGTTGCTTGATTTTTTTTTACAAGCAATTCAATCCATACATTAATATGTATTATAAAATAAGCTTCTGACCAACATTTCTGATTAAAAAAATAATTACCATCTATTAAACTGAAACAATAGCAAAATGATTCAAGATTTTGTTCATTGCTTGAATGAAAAAAATATTTTTTTTTCAAAAGAATTAGTAAAATAGCAGTGCAAGGTCAGTCAGATTGCTTGCTATTTTAGCAAATTGCTAAGAAGCTTCAATTTCTTGTGAGATTTTCTTCCGTAGACCATAAGAGAAGTAAAGTAAGGACCCAGTTTTTTTAAAAAATGCCTTATTTAGCTTGATAATCGCTTTCAACAAAGTAGGCCAAGTCTGTTACTCATAATGGATGGCCAAAGGCATTGTTTTCTGATTTCACTGACCTCTTAACACTTTACAGACAGGAAATATAAATCTAATGATTAGTCACTGGTTCCTGGACCATACATTAAAAGAATTCCTACAGAAAATAAAGAATGGATAATATAGTTAATATTTTTCCCTGTTTTTGTTCCTGTGTGAAGTTTTCCATAACCTATGTTATGACCTTAAACTAAAAGGATACTTTTAAAAAAAATGGTCCAGCAATACCACACATCCTTTCTGTATACTATTTTTCAATGATACTGGCACATTGGATATTTATACTGAAATATGCAAGTCTTGTATAGCATTATTTACTGATTCTTAGTGGCACGCACAAGAAACAAACAAACAGGCACCTGGATTTAATATTCTTCCTCCTGTACTGTGATCTTGCTACTTACAAAACCATGTTTTTTTTCTTTTCTAACATTTTCTATTATCTTCCACTTCTATTCTGTCTTCATTTGTATGGTGAGTGCCAGTACACTGAGATTATTTGCTATGGATATCTACGTTCATCTTTTCTTTATTAAATTCTACTCTTTTCACTCCCTTAATGAGAAAATGAGAATGAGCCAATCAGAAGCTATCCTCACTCTACTTCCCCCAAATCCGAACTAAAACATAGGATTAAATCCCTATAAGTAATGATTTTTTTAATTATGTAGAATCCCTATTCCTATAGTAACCAAATATTAGAAAGGATATATTAATCATTAATCTAATCTATTAAGGAAATGGGTTCCAGTCTCAAGCCACAGAACCCTAGAAATGTAAAGAATGTAAACATATATACCTTATTTTCCCATCCTGAACAGAACAGTAATTGTTCCATTTATAAATTCACTTCAAGGCCAAAACAGAGTGCTGTAGATGTTTTGGATTAATTCCCATTATTCACAGTAAGGCCACATGCATGAGACTTAAAACTTAAAGCTCCAAAACACTGAGGGTACTAGGCTGCCCTATTTATTTTCCATTCTGTGTTCTTGAAAAGCAAATCTGAAACAAAACAATTGCATAAAATTAACTTAATTAACAGTCATATATGTAAGCCCTCAATAAGGAATCTTGGCACTACACTCCCTTTTAGCTTTCTAAGGAGTAACAGATTGTGCCAATGCTCAAAAACCCAGCCATTTCACAATTTCTCCACAGCAAATATTTCAGCACTTCATTAGGAGTTATGAGTAACTAGAGAATGTCTCATAGCAGCAGGGAGATAATGAGGAACTAACAAGCATTAATGTGGCACTTTGCCCAGAGCAGAACAACTTCCCTTTTACTAGTCATCAAAGGAGAGGGTGCTTGCAGCATCGTGTGTGATTGAGGCTATCCTCCGTCGGAAATTTAAATTGCTAATTGTGCCTATCATCATTATTGCAATACTATAGGTTATGCCATTCAGGCTCTAAAGGATCTAATTTTCTTTCTCTACCAATAATACCATTTTACATAATTTCTTTCATTTTTAGGACAGTAAATTTGTTTTCACCGAAACTGCCATTACAGGAAAGATTTTTCACACCAGAACGGATCTAAAGCAATGGCTCCCAATCCAAAAGTTCAGTAAACATTTATAGAATTGCCTCTCCTGGGACAGAATGCAACATGAATCTGTTTCATGAAGAAACATTGTCTACCATTCCTTGCACCTAGGTTTTGAGATGGCATAAAATGCTTTATCGAGGCAACTTCCATCATCTTTTCAGCTTGATGAGGAGACCTGTATAGACTTGTCCAACCTGTTTCACACAAGAAAACAGATGCCTAATATCTCAGAACAGAACAACAAGATTCCTTGCGGTAGATGGCTTTCTTTCACTGTCCTGGTCTTTTTTATTCACATGCAAGTCAAGAGATGTATTTCTACTATCAAATCTTAAAAACACAAAGCTTGAAAGAGCTACGTATACATTAACTCAATATGAACATTATTTTTTCTAAAAAAAAGATATGAAAATAAAAATAAATCCAAAATCACAAAAGCAAAATGGAAACATTTTCCAATACACATCTTTTTCAGTTGATGGATAGTATTGAATGCAAGTACTAAAAATTACATAGTCCTTTTTAAACATGTAAAGTATAATCATATTGTAACATTAGAAGTTTCTGTTACTATAACAGTAGAATTACTTTAAACTTCTGGTTACTACTGGTAACCTCTAGAACAGGGGTCTTCAACCTTAGCAACTTAAGATTTGTGGACTTCAATTCCCAGAATTCCTCAGCTGATAGCTGAGGAATACTGGGAGTTGAACTCTACAAGTTTTAAAGTTGCCAAGGTTGAGGACCCCTGCTTTAGAACAGGGGTGTCAAACTGCCAGCCCACAGGCCGATTGCATCATACAGAGGCTGTCCGTGCCCATCCCAGCTCCAGCAATGTGAAAAAAGTCACGATAAATCGCAACATGTCACATGACACAGCAAGTTTGACACCTGTGCTCTAGAGCAACTTCCCATATAGATTTCAATATAAACTTCCTAAATAACTTCAAAATTTTCTCTCCTATAAATTTTTCAGTTCTAATTTTTGTAGAAAATTTTGAAACTAACCATTTCTATTTCATTTTTATTCATGTCCATATTAATACCACTCACTTTAAAAAATCTGGAAAGCTGGTAAATCCAATTTATAGCACTTTAATTAATTGTTTTTATACTGTGGGAAATATGAATGTTCCTTGTTTTGCATTACTAAAAATATCCTAAGACTACCTATTTCTTTTTAGCTTTTTTTACTTCAACATTTATAGCATACTCCATTAATGAGATTCTTAACGTAAACCTCTCATTAAAGGTTTTCTTATGTGACTATTGTAAACAGTTTGCCCTCCTCTCCCCCCACCCCAAAAGACAGACCACTATCTTCTCCTTAACGAATGCAATTTCACAAACACTTGATGGAATTATACTTCACATGTATAGTTTTGTGACATAAAACAAGTTTTTAAAGCAGAAATTTCAGAATTAATTGCACACACAAAGAAGCAGACTAAATATGACTGCTACGTAATTAGTATCAGCAAGTTCTGGCACATGTTCCATTCATGGGTCCCTAAAAGCATATCATCATGCCTACTATAATTTTTGCTCTAGGTTTACCCTTTGTTCTAGTTTAACAATCCAAATAGCTGTGTTTAACAAGTGATTTAATTTCCCACAATGCCCTAGCCTAGTGTATCATTGCTGTGAAACTTTAGAGAAGTGATCCAGCTAAATTATTTAGCTCAGGAGCTCCCATGACACAGTGGTTGGATTGCACCATTGTGGGCAAATTCTGCAACAGCCTAGAGTTCGATCCTGATGGGACTCAAGGTTGATTCAGCCCTCCATCTTTCCAAGGTCAGTAAAATGAAGACCCAAAACATTGGGGCAACATGCTGACATTGTAAACTGCCCAGAGAGTGATGTAAAGCAGGGGTCTTCAAACATGGCCCTTTTACAACTTATGGACTTCTAACTCCCAGAATTCCTCAGCCACCATGCTTGGCTGAGGAATTCTGGGAGTTGAAGTCCATGAGTCATAAAATGGCCAACTTTGAAGACCCCTGATGTAAAGCATTATGGGGCGGTATATAGGTCTAAGTGCTATTGCTATAGATATCGCTGTTGCTATTGTGAAAAGGTAGCTTGTTGCTTTTCAGAGTGCTGCTGTTCACCCTGCTGCTAAGAAGTGTCCACCAAGATCAGAAAACTGAAAAGAAAGATCCATTAGATTATTAATTTGCAAGGAATCACAAAATATTTCTTTATACCAAACAGGACATTCTATACAGGTAGTCCTTGACTTATGATCAGTCAACAACTGTTTCAAATTATCACAGAGGCAAAAAAAGTTACTTACTGACTGCTGTTCCACCTCCATGGTCATATGATTACATTTCAGACATTTGGAAACCAGCTTGTATCTGTGACCGGTTCTAATGTCCAATAGTCATGTGATCACATTTGTGATGTTTTTTGCTACTTTCCAGGAAAAAATGCCATTTAGTAAGACTTATGACCACCTGATTCATTTAGCAACTATCATAAAAACAATAGTAAAAGCAAGTCTGATCATAGTGACTCCACTTATGACACAATGACTTACAACCAAAATTCCAGGCTGAATTGTGGTTGTAAGTCAAGTATTACCTGTAGTTCCATAGTGTGATTCTGTTTATCATGATTCTAGTTTGACATAAAACCTACGGTACCTCCCAGACTTACTCAGTTACTATATTTCATAGCAGACATAGAAAAATAAAGTAACTGTACAATTGTTCAAGAATGATTTAACTAGTTGTAACTAGACTGCTGTAACTAGACTATAGTTACTATACTAACAGACTATAATCTGCAGAGCTAATTAGGTACTTTTTGACTTGATCAAACTATGCTTTATTGTGGTGTGTGAACCTACTAGAACGTATATATGCAGTTTTAATATACCATCTTTCTATACACAGTAATTGTTTTTGATAACTAATTTGGGTATAGCAATGGAAAAGCAGAATGCAGAAAATAAGCACAAAATAGGTTGTCCTATTTGGGGGAGAAGCTTGGTACAGCTTTCACTTTTTAGTGCACGATATAATGATTTGTGAACTATGTTCTAATGGAAATCCTTCAACAAGTTTAGAACTGCAAATTCATGTGTATTTATCTGGCCATAAAGATTTCACATATGAAACCCTTGGCATTTACTTAATAAGAATTGTTCAGATTTCAAGTGTCTGAAGTGAGCTTGCTTTAGAAAAAAGTATCCCTTTTGCTTCTTGATAAAACTTTAATATATCCTTGACCTAAAGATTTGTAAACAGACTTATACACTGACACTATCTATTTTGAGTGCTTCATTGTCCACAAATGTTGAATTAGCCCTGCTTTCTCTACTTAGTGAAAAGTATGAAACAGTAAGAAAGTACACCTTCAGAATGACACTGCAAGTCATAATCTTCTAACACAGAGCTCAACAAGAACTGATCTGCTGTGCAGGGCTAGTACGAGAAAATAGTTCTTGGTATATCGAAGATGAAGATGAAAATGGCAACAGCTCTACCTATGTGCCTGATACTGATCTATACTTTGAAATATTTGTTTTGTAAAGTAAGATAGACCAGGAATCCATCAAGATCCTTGATCATTCTCAACTCCTTTGATTCCCAGGCCCAATATTACAGGTAGATCTCAGTTAGTGCTTACAACTGGAATCAGAAACTCCATAACTAAGCCATACAGTCTCTAAACAAAATGTCAACATCACTTTCCATTCAGTCATTAAATGAATCACTATGGTTCTTTAAGTGAGACATCACATGACTATGATTTGAGATTTTACTGCTGGATTTTCCAGATTCTGCTTGTTGGAAGCCAACTTTGGAGCATGCAAATGTGATCGCAAAATTCTCTGATGGTTGTAAATACTTGACCGCTGCAAAATACCTGAATGTCAAATGTGTGACTGCGGGATGGTCATAAATGTGAGGTCTGATTGTAAAGTTACTTTTCAGCACCAACATAAATTTGCTAAACAGTTGCTAGACAGCAGTTGTTAAGTGAGGTCCACTTGTATTCATACTATGCTGACTGATTGCTAATACCACACCTTTCTAGGCACTGCAGTTCCTACATTCTGTAAGTTTTGGGGAGGCTGCAGCAGAAAAGTAGCTAGGGCCCTGATTGGATTGCATTGTATTTGAACTGCACTTGGGGCCCTGATTGCATCTGCATTGTTTTTGAGCAGTATTTCAACTGCTCAGAGCTGTTGGGACGTGCTACATTCTGTAAGTTTTGGGGAGGCTGCGGCAGAAAAGTAGCAGCCCGCATGCCTAACGGCACGCAAATTATATAACTAAAAATCAAAAACAGCAGCGGTACATTCAGGGCAAGTGCGTCTGAGATTCCTTGTATCTAAGAATGTCTGGCTTAGTTCAGTGCAACACTTGTTTTGCAGCTGTCTTTCGCGGTACCCTCTTCAAACCTGGGAACTGCCCTATCTGTAAACAAATCACTAGTCTACAAGGACAGATTATTTATCTAGGGTCTGTAATCCATGCTCTTCAGGCAGAAATTAGGTGTCCAATTAGGTGTCCTTCTACTTTATTTAGCCTCCATGCTATCAGCCCCCTCTACCACAAAGATCCTGCAGGAGAAGGGCAGTGTGGACAACCGTGTGATCTGGCAGGGTGAGATCTGTGAACCACAAACAGAAAGCTTTCGCTTTGTCCCTGCACAACAGATACAATGCCCTTTCTGACCTTAATAGGGAAATTAAGGAGACAGCTAAAGGTATCTGTGATAATAACTCAAATAAGCAGGGGATCATGGTCCAAGATGAAAAACTTGTTTTTGACAGGGAGAAGTGCAAATCTAGTATTACACACCAGTCATGCAAGAACAGAAAGGCATCCAAAAAGAGAAGCCACCTTCTGGGAGACAAACTGCACGAAGTGGAAGATCAAACAGATTCCTGACAAACCTAGCAGACAACTTTGTCACCCAAAAAGTAGAGAATGGAACTAGGGTATTAGCCATTTTGGATCTAATTCTCACTAACAGAGATGAAATGATAGAAGGTGTTGAAGCCACAGGAACCTTGGGAGGAAGTGATCATGCAATATTGGAATTCAACATTATGGAAGCACAAGCAATAGAACACAGTCAAACTAGAGTCTTGGACTTTAAGAGAGTTAATTTCAATAAACTTAGAGAGGGCTTGGGAAAGATTCAATGGATGAGAATCCTCAAGGGGAAAACAACTCCAGAAGCTTGGGAAATTTTGAAAAGTGAGATAATAAAAGCCCAGTCTAGCACAATACCAACAAAGAGGAAAAATAATAGCTCTCAAAAGAAACCAGCGTGGCTGCATAAAGAACTCTCTGACAAATTGAAAGATAAAAAGGACAAGTATAGAAAGTGGAAAGAGAGGCACATAACTAAGTCAGAATATAAGCAAATAGCCCGAGCCTACAAAGATGAAGTGAGGAAAGCTAAGGCTCAAAATGAACTAAGGCTTGCAACCAAAGTCAACAATAACAAAAAAAGCTTCTTTCAACATGTAAAAAACAAGAAAAAAGTGAAGGAAATGATTGGTCCATTAGTGGGGGAAAGTGGCAAGAAGGTGACAAGCAACAGGAAGAAAGCAGAACTCTTTAACTTGTATTTTGCATCTGTCTTTACACAAAGGGAAAAAACAGACCAACCTATCAAAAATAGTGCTATAAAAACAGAATAGAAACACAAGTTAAGATAGGCAAGAAAATAGTAAGTGAGCACCTGTCCAGTCTAGATGAGTTCAAATCACCAGGACCAGATGGATTACACCCCAAGGTTCTCAAGGAACTGACAGATGTGATCTCAGAACCACTGAACTACAGTATATTTTTCAAAGATTCTGGAGCACTGGGGAACTACCAGAGAATTGGAAAAGAACTGATGTAGTTCTCATCTTCAAAAAAAGGGGAAAAATGGATCCAGGAAATTACAGACATATCTGCCTGACCTCAATACCTGGGAAGATTCTGGAAAAGATAATCAAACAACAAATCAGCGAGCACCTAGAGGCAAACAAGGACATTACTAAAAGCCAACATGGGTTTGTCAAAAACAGATCATGCCAGACAAACCTTATTGCATTCTTTGACCAAGTGACAAAATTAGTGTATCAGAGGAATGCTGTGGATATAATTTACTTGGACTTCAGTAAGGCATTTGATAAAGTAGATAACAACCTACTACTTGATAAGACAGAAAAATGTGGGTTAGACAGCACCACCACATCGATTCGTAGCTGGATGACCGGCTGTACTCAGCGTGTGGTCCTCAATGGAACTGCATCTACATGGAGGGAAGTATGTAGTGGGGTGCCCCAGGGCTCTGTTTTGGGCCCAGTGCTCTTCAACATCTTCATCAACGATTTGGACAAAGGGATAAATGGGGAACTCATCAAATTTGCAGACGACACCAAGCTGGCAGGAATAGCCAACACTCTAGAAGACAGGCTTAAGATACAGGAGGATCTGGACAGACTTGAACACTGGGCGCTATCTAACAAAATGAAATTCAATGGTGAAAAAAGTAAGGTTCTACATTTAGGCAAGAAAAACCAAATGTACAGGTATATTATAGGGGGTACCTTGCTCAATAGTAGTAACTGTGAGAGGGATCTTGGAGTCCTAGTGGACAATCACTTAAATATGAGCCAGCAGTGTGCTGCAGCTGCCAAAAAAGCCAACACAGTGCTAGGCTGCATTAACAGAGGAAGAGAATCAGATCACGTGAAGTATTAATACCACTTTACAATGCCTTTGTAAGGCTACACTTGGAATACGGCATCCAGGTTTGGACACAATGTAAAAAAGTTGTTGAGACTCTAAAAATAGTACAGAGAAGAGCAACAAAGATGATTAGGGCAGGGCTTTTCAACCGGTGGTACGCGTACCACTGGCGGTATACGAGCACGTGGCTGGTGGTATGCAGCGTCGCCTTCCTGCCCCCGCCTCCCCCCTGCTCCTTCCTAGTTTACTTGCTGCCGGAAAATATGCTGCTGCAGGAACCTACCAGGCTGCGCGAAGAGCGCAGGCGCAGAGGCCCCGCCCTCCCGAGACTCACTGTGCAGCAACCATGTTGTCCTTCCCCCGGAAACAAGCTCGACCCTGAAGGGGACAGAGCCATCCACTCCCTCGGCAGGTAGGTGTTTGTGTCCACTTGTGTCCATCTTCTTTTCCTCCCCCCCCCACGAGCTTGTGATACCCCTCACAGCCCTCACATTGCCTCCCTCCCGGGGCTGAAGAGATTTCCCCCTCTCCTCTTCCCGATGTGCAATGCAAAGGGGAAAGCAAAGCGGCCAGGTGGCGCGCGCCCTCCCAGAGGATTCATCCTGCTGCAGCAGGTGGGAATCGAGGCCCACGTTTGTTTTCCTGATGCGCGCCAGGGAAGGCAAAGCCATCAGAACACGGGTGTGGAGGGAAAAATGCACCCGACTCCCCCCCCACTGTTGGCAACTCCGTACAGCTGGCCCTGACCTCCGCCGACTGGAGCCCATTGGCGGAGGTTGGGGCCGGCCGTACGGAATTGCCAGCTGATCCATATGGCCAGCCCCGACCTCCGCAAGTAGAAAACGAGGGAGATTGCCAGGAGCACAAATCGGCGCATGCTGAGAAACGCCGATCTCGTGCTGCTGCAATCTCCCTCACTCGGTTTCAGCTTGCCTTGCTGCAAGAGAAAGCAAGATGAAACGGAGCGAGGGAGATTGCCAGGAACGCGAATTGGCCGATCTCGCGCTGCTGCAACCTCCCTCGCTCCGTTTCAGCTTGCCTTGCTGCAAGAGAAAGCAAACTGAAACAGAGCAAGGCAAGCTGAAACGGAGCGAGGGAGATTGCAGCAGTGTGAGATCGGCCGATTCGCATTCCTGGCAACTTCCCTCGCTCCGTTTCAGCTTGCTTTCTGCAAGAGAAAGCCGGGCCGCAGGACTGCCTCTGCGGATGCTGCTTTAGCGTGGAGAGGGAGAGGCTGGTCCCCATTCGGCCCACCAGCCCCTGGAGAGCCCTGCACGAGTGCATCGCCGGCTGACAAACACGGCCTTGCCCTATTTGCTGGGATCAGCCACCCGCCCCGCTTTTCACAAGCCCTGTTATGCCGCTGCCGCAGGTTTCCAGCAGCGGGAGGCTCCGGGACGAGGGCCTGTCGGGGGTGGAGTTGGGGCTGCTCCGGCAGGCCGCTTCTGTGGCAGTGAGGCATGCTGGTGCCCTGCGCTGTGCTCCGCTGCGGGGGCCACTCCAGGAAAGGTGAAAGTGCAGCTGTAGTCCGGGATGGTCAACCACTCCGAGCCTTGTCTGGCTGGTTTTGTGCCTCCATCCCCCAAGAGCAGCTGGTTGTGAGTTGCTAGCGTGTGCTTCTCTGAGTGCTGGATCTCCCCCCACCCGGGACTCCGGCCACGTCTGCAGAAGGTGAGCAGGGCAAAGGGCGCTTTGGTGCGTCTTCCATCCCTCCTGTGTACAATGGATGAAAAGGTTGAAAAGCCCTGGATTAGGGGACTGGAGACTAAAACATATAAGGAACGGCTGCTGGCATTGGGTATGTCTAGTTTAATGAAGAGAAGGACGAGGGGGGACATGATAGCAGTGTTCCAATATCTCAGGGGCTGCCACAAAGAGGAGGGAGTCAAGCTATTCTCCAAAGCGCCCAAAGACAGGACAAGAAGCAATGGATAGAAACTAATCAAGGAGAGAAGCAACCTAGAACTAAGGAGAAACTTCCTGACAGTTAGAACAATTAACCAGTGGAACAACCTGCCTCCAAGCTGAGCAGGGAGTTGGACTAGATGGCCTCCAAGGTCCCTTCCAACATCATCATCATCATCATCATCATCATCATTATTATTATTATTATTATTATTATTAATTACCTCTGCAAACTTTAGGATGGGGAAATTTTTAATAAAACCAACCCAACTGTCTCAAGAATTAATTCAGGATTTAACACTACTCTATTCCCAGTGATATTCTTATGAGTTTATATGAAAAATGTATATCGAAAGAACCACCATTAAGGAAAATATAATTCTATTTATATGACTGAACACTTGATCCAGCTTCATTCCAAGAGTAAACATGAGGCAACTCAAAACTGGAGTTAAGAACAATCAATTCCAGTGACTGGACATCGGAATCAAATGCAAATGGCCAATTTACCAAGTTGTAGTTTTTTCTACATATGATGCTTGGTCATCTATACTAATAGAGCTGCAACGTGATCTTTCCCCTGCCACACATTTTAATGTGTAACAATAACTGGGAGCCTAATCAATACACTAGTCATCTATAATAGTAATTTATGGCAGGTGATTTAGACCAAGCAACTTACATGGCTTCCTAACCAATCCTTTAAAGGAAGAAGCTTGGCTTCTGTGCATAGTTTTCAGATGTTAATTTCACACTTCCATTCTGAGTCTTGCTTATGTATTTTGAAAGCTTTAAATATTTACAGTTATTGTGAGTTGTTTTAATATATATGTTTAATATTCTCTTTAGCTTTTGTATCCTTGAGGATTTATTTCTTGGGTTTAGTGAGAAACCATAATCACATTTCTAAAGTTATGATTCCAATATTCATTGTACGCCTTAAAATCAATAGAAAACTTTGCAGCTTAAAAGCAACCAAATATTGAAAACAAAAGAGAAATTAGAACAAATTAACTACCCATGTCCCTAAACAAAGAACAAGGTAACAGTGACAAATGCTGTAGTAAAACATAAAGGGAGAAAAAGAAACCGTCCATTCTGTAATAAAAGAATTAGCTGATAAAACTAATGATAAAACAATAATAATGGAACAGTTTAAAGCCATTTATGACTATCTGCAGTAATGTTGTTGTATCCCTCCACACATGGATTAACAAGAAACATAAGATGAAAAGCTGCATCTCATTCCCAGCATTAAAGTCCTGAAACATCTTCTCCTCACACTGGAGAAGTATGTACTTTATGTCTCCAGATTCCCTAGCATGGAGAAGAACCTACGCTATCAAAATTGCACATCACACAGAAATCCAATATATACAGTATGTAGGTTGTCTTGTCTCTACATACCAGACAGAACAAGAACAGATAGAACAACAAGAACAAGATTCATGTAACAAAAAAGTCCCAAATAATTCATGTAACAAATAACATAAATAATTTCTAACATTTCCAAGACAATAAGCTTTTTGCCAGCACTGAATTTATTTTGGGATCTAAAATAATCAGAGTAGACAAATAATCATCAGAGGAATATATTATTGAAGGCAAATTGAGAGCAACATCCAAATAAACAATTAGAAGATGCCACACAGACTTCTATCATTAAAGACAAGATGCTGGAACTATGACACAAGCCATAAGGAAAATTGTTTATATACCTCACTAAGGACTGAGCTAGAATATCAGTTCCCATAGTATGAATGATACATAACATTTATGTATCTTTTGCTACACTTAATAGAAAATCCAGAATTTTCTGGAAAGGGGAAATTTATAAACTTGACTGGTGGAATTTCTTTTTTTAAATAAATCCTGTCCTCCTGGCATCTTATACGCAAAAGGGAAAATACTCTGCACTATGCAGGTGACTATCTTAAAGACAACTTGAAACATTTCTCTTTTTTTAGCTATGAATCCAATTTTAGACAAATCATTATTTTTAAAAGCTGATAGAGACAAGTCCTTCCCCGTGGGTAATTCTCCAGTATATGATTTGAGTATAGCCATAAATATAGCAATGTTTCTTGACAAATGAAAGCTGATAGTCAGTAATGGTTGGGTGATGTGTTTCAATGAAGGCCTGAAAAGCATTAGAATGTTGTAGGCAAGAGATGGAAGTAGCTGCAAGATTCCTACATGAAGCAGAAATAGGAAGTTGGCAAATGTTAATACTGTGAGCGTTAACCTTATCTTTGCTATTTAAACCAGAGTTGAAGAACATAAGCCCCTAGTTTTCAATACAGATCTTAGAGAACTTCAACAGCCGATGCTAATTTACAATTTGTAATGTAATACAAAGAAAAATTAGTAAAGCAAATGACTGAAAAATAATCACATTTAATTATTATTACATTTAAATGAAATCAAATTCAGGTTCTGTCCTACTTTTTAGCAACACTTGGCAAACTATTCAAATGTCTAAGAGAGTCCTCATTCAAGAAAGTTAGAAGTTTCCTATGTCTGCTGTAAATTGGATTTATTAAATAGAAACACTATGTATCCAGTTAACTTCCTTCTTTGGAAACAGATTTTTAGAAGGAACACTGGAACTCCTGAAAGTTCTCATTTCCTGGGCATAAAAAACATTGATGGTGGTGATTGATGATGATAATGAGGATGATATATTCTTTTAATAGCCATGTGGCTTTGAATTTTTTCTCATTAACAATGTAATATACATTTCTGCTAGTGGCACATTGTTCACTGTTGGACTATGCTTAGAATCATTCATTAATGCACTGGAATATCCCCAAATTCAAATGGGAAACTTGGAGAGCATATAATATATTACATTTCAACAATAGAAATTACTAATTACAGAGATATTCTTTCAAAAATAGAAATGTTTCTATTTTAACTGGCTTTCATGACAAGCTTACAAGAAATCCTTGATTTACGATCACAAGGAACTCAAAGTCAGAATTTGAGGGGCCCACATGACTACAAGTGTTTTTCTGACATTTTTTTGCTGTAGTCAAGTGAATGAAGTGGTCATTAAGCAAACATTCATTTGAATGGTAGGGTTATTTGTCGTAAACTAACAGTTTACGGTCATGTGACCATGGAACACTGCAACTAATCATAAATGTGAGCAATTGTCAAGTGCTTGAATGTGGTCACGTGAACACGGGGGACAGTGCAACCATTTATGACAGCTACTAAGTGCTTTTTCTATAGGCTAATTTTTTTGCAAGTTGCTTGCAACAATCAAGTGTTCCAAATAGCTGTTTTAGTTTTAAAAAATAGCTTTGCATCTGAATAACAGTATCACAACAAATCCAGAAAGCCAACATCTTCAGTGGGTACATCAGTTACTCTGCCTGGAGCAAGATTCTTTGGAGACATATACCCATCCTCATTACACATCCAGAACAGACTATGCAATATATTGTACATAGGATTGCTTTCAAAGACTATCCAGAAGTTACAAAATGAGCCTATCTAGTGGCCAGTGACAGCTCCCACAAGTACGTAAACCCACTGATTAGGTGCTGCATTGCTTCCCAGTAGTTCAAAGTGCTGGATTCAGCCTATGAAGGCTTTTATGGCTTGATGACTACTTAGCTTTAGGACCATCTTATGAAGTAGAACTGATCCATCGGTGCCTTTGTCCCCTTTATATAAAGTTCAGAGAAGGAGAGCAAATAAGAATGTTTCCATCGTCTCTATCCATTTGGAACAGCTTGCCTCTGGATATCTGGGTGGTGTCTCGAAAGCAAAAAATAGTGTTTTTTAATAAAGCTTTTAACCTGGAAATGTGGTTTTGTTTTCTAGATGCCGAAGGAGGGTTGATGGATATTTTCATTGGTTTTCAGTATTTCTTTCATTGTATTTGTCTGTGGTCAGCCATATATAAATATCACAATAAATATTTTAAAAATAATCCTTCAAACTCCTTATGTTGTAACTGGTATCTAAACAATGCAGAACTCCTAATCTATTTAAAACAGAACTTTTGGTTATTGTGTGCAATCAACATTGTCACTGATGACTTGAGCAAGAAAGCAAACTCTACTATGAACACAAATGACAGTGATGATATTCAGTATTTTTAAAAGATGCACATGGTTGATCATGTTTAGTTGTTCTGTAATATGGGTCACTGGCTATTCCTTTCAGATATACTTGCATAGTATATTTTACATTTAACAGCATTTTTATTAGTATTACAGAAAAGATGAAGAATTTGTTGCCTGAATTATTTGGCACTTTTATTGGCCCAACAACATGCTGCCCTGCTAAATAACTTCTGCAGATTAGGTGTCAGGATTAAACTAAACATGTATAGCATGTACTGCACTGTACTGTAGATAAACATCTATAGAAACCCATAAGCCACAGCTATGTAATTTGCTTTTTTTTAAATGTAAAAAAATACGTTGAAGTGTAGGTGCTTAAATCCCAATAAGTTAAGTTCTGTCTTGAATACGCAACATTAGCCTATGCTTTCCCAGTTGCCAAACAGAATTGAAAACGTAACTCCTTTCAGATGAGGTGGGTCCTTTAACCTTGAAGTAAACATTTCTTCCCAAACAGCTAGACTACCTTTGTCCTAGAATAGTGTTTCTTAACCTCAGCAACTTTAAGATGCGTGAACTGCACATCTTAAAAGTTGCTGAGGTTGAGAAATGCTGTTCTAAAAAGCAACTCTGAGAAAGCACAAGGCTTATATATATTGTTTGCTGTTCCAGCAGTAACATCAAAGATTTGAAGAAGCTAAGCTGATCTCTTATTCCAAAGTGCTCAGGAGGCACATAGTGATGGGAGGTAGAACATTTTGGTTCTGCAGTTCTACTTTTAACATGCCCGTACCAAGAACACTCCGTTAGCATTACTTCTCCTTTTTTTATATGGTAAAGTTAAAACATGTCCCTCAAAGCCAATTTCTATTAGTTATCCAGCCTCTGATTTAGGTTTCACATTGTTCAAAATTTGCTTGGCGTTTCTGTGTAGACATTTTGCAAGCCACTCAGGGCACTGAAAAATGTGGAGGTGGGGAGGTAACATCCATAAATAAGTAAAATGGTTTTCTAATAAGGCATTCAAATTTTCTAACCAAGAGTATTCAAGGAAAATTATTTTTCCTTCTTTGTAAACCGCATTCCACGTATAAAAACTGGGTCATATTTTCACAGTAATAGCCACCTTTGAAGTATTAAAAATTCAATAAGTTTCATTTAGTTACATCCCAGTCTCCTCCTTGACATTTCCCTCTTCTTCTAGTTTCTAGTTTGCACAATCACACAAAAGAAAGAGTTCAAGGCAGTGTGAGGAATACTTATCTTCCCACTTTTGTCACTGCTTGGATAATTGGAAAGAGCAGGTGAGCCTAAGGAAAATCAGTTCCTCATCAATGCCCTCAGTTTTTGTTCCTGTAAATTTTTATTTTCACCTATTGAATCTGTTGAATCAATGTCACTCCATTACAATAAACACTGGGGAATTACAGACCATATTTAATAGGGGCATCCTCTCTAGGTTGTATGCATGGTAAATGGGATCCTCTCTTTTATTTTATCCCCTGAAGCTCCTGATTTTCTCCTACTGAATTTCATTAATTAAGGTAGCTCTATTATATTAAACAGTCTTGTCCTTGATATTACAGAGGCAAAAAATAGTAAGGGGGAGAATGCCATGGCCTGTAGACCATCCCCAGGGAAATTGATGTTTATACTTGTTTTTCCCCTGCAGCCTTTTTTGCCTCACTTAACAGTAGACCAGCACACATTCATTCCATTCAATAGGGAAAAAAAATCAAGTGGCTGAGGACGCCACCAATTTTTCCCCAGCTCATATTTTAATTTCTTCCAAGATATCCTGTTCCTTGCTAGCAGCCTGAAAGGATGCTCATTGAAAACACCTGAGGGCACATCAAAATAAGATTTGGAATCTCATTTTTCTCATATTAAGAACACACTAAAGTTAATATTAATGAATGCAAACTGAAAACAGTTTCTCTGGAATATTTCATTTAGTGGCCAATGTGTTTCAGTACTGTTCACCACAACTTTGAACTTTGGTACCATTTTCCAAAGCAGTGATATTTTATATTGCTTCACAATGTGTGATTGTCACAACCCATAAAGTTATTTTTAAAGCTCACTTTAAGAATATTCTACACATAATACAAATTATGCAGTACTGCTGGTACCACAATCAGAATCATTTACTGCATGTACAGTGGCAATTGTACCATTGTTAAGCTGCCATTCAAAGATTTTGTTATACACGAAGAGAGCATCCCATACATACATAAAAATCTTTTCTGTCAATCACATTGTTTCTGCACAGATCTAGCATCAAATTTGATTATTAAATTGCGATAGGCTAAAAAAGTTGGTTCTGCATCAGAACAATCTGATCCAAGATGGGGGGGAAAAACAAAAAGAACAAAAAAGCTTCTCCTCACATATATTCTACATCCCGAGCCATTTATCAGTATTCAGTGCCATGTTCCAAAAGAATCAGAACGCAGAATTAATTATAAGAAGTTTCATATGTCATTTAATGATAATTTGGTTACTATTCAAAACAGCAATTAAAAGAAGGAAACTATTAACATCAGCAAAGAAATCCCATTCCCAAAGTCCACAGCTATTGAGGAATAAGCATACAGGTAGTCCTCAAGTTATCAAAATTGGGGCTAGGATTGACAGCTGTAAAGTTGAGAAGTGCATCATTTTACTGCTTAATGATGGAAATCCTATCATCATGACCCCAAGAGATGTGGATTGTTAAGCAATAAGAGGCAGTAATTCCAAGTAAGGAGTGTAGGTGTGCCACCAGAGATGCCAGGAGTCTGGAGAGAAGAACACCGCAGGCTATGAGTCATGGAGGGCTTGGAAGGGCCACTACAGGCTGCAGGTGGACAGGGATGTGTATTGCAGGCAGTAAAAAGGGGGACTTACCAGAACAACTTGCAACCTTCCCTGCTAGCTTCCCCATTGGCTTTGCTTGTGGGTAAATGGCTGGGAAGGTGTAAATGGCAATCATGTGATTGCAGCTCCCTGCAATGTTCATGAGATGGTCACCCAAGCATCCAGATCATAACCCCATGACTGTGGAGGTTCTACAGTGGTTAGAACCTTGAAGACTGGTTGTACATCCATTATTTTCAGTGCTGCCATAACTTTGAACAGTCACCGAGTGGATGTAAACTAAGGATGACATGTATTCAATAAATAGTCAATAATCACATTAGAAAACTTGTGAGAGGAAGCAGTGAGGTGGAGTGTGATACACAGATATATAAACTTGATCAATAATACATTTTTAATAATGGTTATTTTATATTTTTTATAATGGTTGCTTTTATAAAGTTGTTGTTTTATGATTGCTGTATCCTGCCTATAATCACTTCATGTGAGATGGGTGGCCATATAAATTTGATAATAATAGTTCTTGTTTAATGACTGCCTTGTTTAGCAACTGTTTACAGATGATGTAATGATATGTGAGGATGACCTTGAAAGACAAGAGAAAAAGATGCTTTCTTGGAAACTATCAGACAAGGGCAGGGGAGCCCACAGTTGCTCAACAGTCAGAAAAAGAAACTTAGGAAAAACCCACCAAAGTGGATAAAGCAGATAAAAGTGTTCGCGGGCACTTGCAAGGTTCTGTTAATGTAGCTTTACAGTAAAGTAGAATTAGCTCATCTGGTTGTGTTTCCTACCCACATTGCCTAGGAAGACTGAAATCAGTCTTGCAGTTTATTCCTCTGATGGTCAAGCAACTGTGGGCTTTCTTGTCTGATTGCTTCTCAGGTAGCATCTCTTCCCCATTTCCCTCAAGGTCATTCTTTCATACTAGCACAGTTACAATGGTGATGGATAATTTTAAAACGAACCCTTATATTAACTGAGTTACCAGTAGCAAATGTGGGTCATTAAACAAGGACTACTTATAGAAGGGAGAGGTTGGCTCTCTGTGTTAAAAGTCCTATTTGCCAAATAAAAGGCAAACATCAATAAAGCCCACGATATAAAAAATTAAATAAAGTAAACCCGCCCAACCTGTACAGGTGAAACTCGGAAAATTAGAATATCATGCAAAAGTTCATTTATTTCAGTAATGCAACTTAAAAGGGGAAACTAATATATGAGATAGACTCATTACATGCAAAGCAAGATAGTTCAAGCCGTGATTTGTCATAATTGTGATGATTATGGCTTACAGCTCATGAAAACCCCAAATCCACAATCTCAGAAAATTAGAATATTACATGCAATCAATAAAACAAGGAGTATACACAGAACAATATCGGACCTCTGAAAAGTATAAGCATGCATATGTACTCAGTACTTGGTGTGTTTTTTGTTTGTTTGTTTGTTTTAATCCCATTTATATCCCGCCCTTCTCCAAAGACTCAGGGCGGCTTACAATCTAAAGCACAATGTGCTTAGAAATAGCCTTCATTCTATGTATATACCTGCTTGTTAGGGCTTTCGGGGGCCCCAAGCGGCATTTTTACAAAGTCAGCTTATTGCCCCCAACAATCTGGGTCCTCATTTTACCTACCTCGGAAGGATGGAAGGCTGAGTCAACCTTGAGCCTAGTGGGATGCGAACCTGCACTAACTGCAGGCAGCTGGTGTTACTTAAGGTTTGGGCCCCTTTTGTAGCAATTACTGCCTCAATGTGGTGTGGCATGGAAGCTATCAGCCTGTGGCACTGCTGAGGTGTTATGGAAGACCAGGATGCTTCAATAGCGGTCTTCAGCTCTTCTGCATTGTTCGGTCTCATGTCTCTCATCTTTCTCTTGGCAATGCCCCATAGATTCTCTATGGGGTTCAGGTCAGGCGAGTTTGCTGGCCAATCAAGCACAGTAATCCCACAGTCATTGAACCAGGTTTTGGTGCTTTTGGCAGTGTGGGCAGGTGCCACGTCCTGCTGGAAAATGAAGTCAGCATCCCCATAAAGCTCGTCTGCGGAAGGAAGCATGAAGTGCTCCAAAATCTCCTGGTAGATGGCTGCATTGACCCTGGACTTAATGAAGCACAGTGGACCAACACCAGCAGATGACATGGCTCCCCAAATCAACACAGACTATGGAAACTTCACACTTGGACTTCAAGCATCTTGCAGTGTGTGCCTCTCCATTCTTCCTCCAGACTCTGGGTCCTTGGTTTCCAAATGAGATGCAAAAGTTGCTCATCAGAAAAGAGGACGTTGGACCACTGAGCAACAGACCAGGTCTGTTTTTCTTTAGCCCAGGTAAGTCGCTTCTGACATTGTTTGTTGTTCAGGAGCGGCTTGACAAAAGGAATACATTTGAAGCCCATGTCCAGGATCCGTCTGTGTGTGGTGGCTCTTGATGCACTGACTCCAGCCTCAGTCCACTCCTTGTGAAAGTCCCCAACACTTTTGAATGGCCTTTTCCTGACAATCCTCTCCAGGCTGCGGTCATCCCTGCTGCTTGTGCACCTTTTTCTTCCACACTTTTCCCTTCCACATAACTTTCTATTAATGTGCTTTGATACAGTACTTTGGGAACATCCAACTTCTTTTGCAATTACCTTTTGAGGCTTTCCCTCCTTATGGAGGGTGTCAATGATGGTTTTCTGCACAACTGTCAGGTCAGCAGTCTTCCCCATGATTGTGATTCCTACTGAACCAGACTGAGAGACCATTTAAAGGCTCAGGAACCCTTTGCAGGTGTTATGGCTTAATTAGCTGATTAGAGTGGGACACTTTGAGCCTAGAATATTGCACCTTTTCACAATATTCTAATCTTCTGATATTGTGGATTTGGGGTTTTCATGAGCTGTAAGCCATAATCATCACAATTATGACAAATCACGGCTTGAACTATCTTGCTTTGCATGTAATGAGTCTATCTCATATATTAGTTTCCCCTTTTAAGTTGCATTACTGAAATAAATGAACTTTTGCACGATATTCTAATTTTTCGAGTTTCACCTGTATTCCTGTAATGATTGGTGTATCTGTTGGCTTTCGGATGCTTTCAACTCTTGAATTGGGTAGAAAAAGGCTAGAAAATATCCCAAGGTGAAGGTCTCCAAATGTAGTGGTCTGCATAGATCTTTGCATAACAAAAAGAAAAGGGACTGCAGGCATTACCAAAAAAAAAGGTTACAGAATCAGGGTAAAATGACAAAGCCCAATGCAATAAAGATATTTATTGAATGTGAATCAAATGTTGGTAAACTATATTTTTCTTGTTTTTTTCCCTCCTGCTTGGTCCTAAAGCATTTATTTTGCTTTCACTCCTTTAATTAATTTACTAATTAAACAACAATTAAATTTAAAGTCACCTTGGCGAAAGCATGATTTTAATTAAAAGCAGGGGCATACAGATGGAAAGACAAGGAACATCAACCATTAGTAGAGGATGATGTTCTTTCAAGTGTTGAAAATGAACAAAAGAGAAAACATGAATGAGTCAATCTCTCTGGTCAGTATCCATCCTTAGCAGAATATTTTCTGCTATGCTTCTGAAAAGAATATGTCATGCAATTTATATCAGCTTTATAACTACTAATTTCTCATTTTAAGTATGCTTTGTTGGTTTTCCCTCAACATCTGCTTGTTTTATTCTAATGTTCAGGATTTTCATGCTTTAAGATATTTAATGGGCACCATTAAGTATCTGTAAGCAAGGAATATGTTTATCCGTATTTTGCTGTTATACTGCGCTGAAATCACTTAATATGTGTTTCATTAAACAAAACAGATTAACATTTTAATTTCTGATTAAGATGGAATTCTACTTTCCATTGCAGATTGGGGTACAAGGGCAAAGATGGGAACCAACTTGCTAAAAAAAAATTTTAAAGACTAGAAACTAAATTTAAAAAATAACACTCATGTGACTATAACTTTGATCAAAACAGTGCACAGTAGCACACCTTTTGTATAATGAAGTCTACTGAAAAAGCACTAAACTTACAAAAGCCATTGAAGAAGAAATCATGGGGCCTTGATAGATCACATGCTGATAACACTACAGTTGGAGTTTCAGTGGAAACCTGGTTCAGTATAATTAACAAAAGGATTTGAACTGCACAAAGACAAGAGTAATCTTTTACACAGAAGTTCGAAAAAAGAGAGAGGCTTCAAAGCTCTCCCACTAGCCAAAAATGATGGATAATGCAAGCAGAGTTTAGCTCTAAAGGTGGAGAGGAAGCTGAGCTATCTGATAACTACGTATGTTTGTCTCCTAATGGTAAATTACCACAAAGCTCTATAAATTGCATACTTGTTTCTCCCCCTTCTTAAAATTGTTCAGTTATGATCCAAGTCCCTCGATGTTTGGGAAAACCATGAAACCTTCAAAGAGCAGTACCCTAGCAGATGACAGTAGCATACAGGGATATAGTAAGCATGCCATAATTTATAACCTTTTATGAGTAATGCCTAAGGAGATCCAAAATTTCCTTAGGTAGTCTCGATATGATTTGGATGCATGTATCCCATTAAGCAAAATATGGTTGGATTTTGTTTTGACTTACTGTATAGGATGAATCTAGCCATGCAGTTTGTAAACTGTGGTTTATAGATTAATACAATTTATAATTTCAGCCAATTGTTAGTTCCTGAAAAAAAACCCTAAATAAACCATGGCCTGGTGCAACATCAGCCAATCATCTACTGTAGTCCCACTTTTAGCCAAAGTTGTAGTGCCACAGCTGAATCTCAGCAATCAATTTAAATACTACAGTTCTTCCATGTATCTATCCTAACAGTAACCACAGCAAACTGTGATAAAACAAAATGGGATGCATATGTTGACACCATCATACAAATACCGCCATTACATACCTCTGTTCAACATCTGATATAAGTACTGTACCTAACTCACAGCAATGGAGCAACATCATGACATTTATTTTGTCTCTAAACTTATTTTCCATGTGGGGTCCAATTTTCTTCATCACAACTATTGTCTTTATCACATACCAAGTAAAGTAGAAAAAAGTGCTACCATATATGTATGTGCATAGCTATGGATTAGCAGATGTTGGTACTGAAGAAAAGACATGGGGAGTGACTTTTAATTTTTTTAAAAAAATATTTGTTAAATTTATGTGCCATCCATCTCACTATCAAAGTAACTCTGGGCAGCTTAAAACACAATAAAAACAAGAACACAAAATATTAAAAATGCAAAAAGCATTAATAAGAACTGAACAAAAATAGGAAACAAATACCCAGATAATACAGAGGTGGAATCTTCTTTTTTAGTCCACCATCAATGTAGAATGTCCTCATTGGGGCCTCAAGCCATCAAAGTATTATAGAGTTGGAAACGACTAGCACGCATGTGCGGTGGAACCTTTACCTTTACCTTTTTATGGGACTTCATGTAACTATAATACAATACTCACGTCTTACTTTTCTTAAATTAGAACATCTGAATTCCTTAGTAAACTCCAACACAAATAAGCAGAGAAAACATACCTCTAATAATATTGCCACCTCCAATGAAAAATCCAGATAAAAGCCAATCATTTACTGTAGTCCCACTTTTAGCCAGAGCTGTAGTGCCACAGCTGATCTCAGCAATCAATTTAAATACTACAGCTCTTCCATATCTGGTCACACTGAAATTCTAGCAGAAGATGATGCAAGCTATGACCGGCAGGCTATGGGAAATAGAAAGCAATTATTGAAGAAGGAGCACCTATTTCAAATTAAAAGTTAAAATACCTTGAAAATTTCATCTAATTTACAAATTAAAACAATGCACTGACATGTTAAAAAAAAAATCCAAAACAGATTTTGATTGCTTTTTTAACATTCCATTGTCTACACAAGCTTGTAGTCAATAACAAACAAGTTACTTCCATGGTGAAATATTTCTCCCCTTCCTGTGGACAAAAAACCAGAACTTTACTAAAGCTGTATTTTCCTTTTCTGGTACCCATTAGGGTCTGCTTTGGTCCCTTGATGCACCATCAGAATATACAGGAATTAGAGTTCAGATTTGATATAACAAGCTCTATTTGTCTAATTCATCAGTAAAAAATAATGTAAAGTGGAGTCTTCTAGGGTCATTATAAAATACTTCTTACATCAACTTTCAACGGTAACTTCAATTACACAAATGTTTATTGTAAATAAATTGCTAAATACTTGCAATTCTTAATTCCTTCTTGTCCCATTTTAAAATTGCAGCATATCTGCAATTAAGAGATCATTAATATCCATAATATAACAGAACCTTCAAAGTTATTTCTTTACCTTTTGGAATCTATATAGCTCCATTAGCTTTAATGAGGATCATGTGCACATGTCAAGGAGCAAATGGGCCATATAGAGCTAGTATAAGGTATTCAACTCATCATGAAAGTCATATTCAAGGTTATTTCAAAACATGCATAGAAATACTGTATGAGTTCTATACCAGCACAGAACATGGCTGCCAAGCAGTAACATAATTAAAACACTGACTATTCCATTTCTGTTGCTATTAACACAATGGCACAGAAAAGTATATTGTTTAACATGAAATGCATGTTGAGGCACACTATAGTAAACATCCAGGTACATGACTCCATGCTGTATGTTCCATGGTAAGTAAAAATGCAAGCCTTTTGAAAGAGTAACAGCTGTTGAGAAGATGCTATCTATGAGTAGTGGCGACAACTCATTCTGTCATTGTTCAAAGTTACAATAATGCTGAATGAGTGGTACTTATGACTGATCCTTAAAATTCTGGCTGCCCCAGCACCCTCATGGGTACAATTTGAGTCTTTGGCTTGTACTTGCAGTGTCCCATAATCACTATTTGAATCCTTCCTTGCCTGCTTCTCATAAGTAAAGTTGAAGAAGCCATCAAGGAAGGCCACTTTGGTCCTATAACTCACATCTAATCCCGCAGCATTTTATCCTAAGGAGACCCCAGCTATGGAGTATAAGATCTCAGGGATCTCATACTCGATATCATGTGTGTCTGTGCAGCAGCCACCTGCACACTACAGCATTCACACTCACCTGGCCATGATTGTCACCAGTGACTTTTCCACACCTAGCAGCAATCACCTCCAGCCCAGCCACTCTTGCTTGCAAGGGCTACTTACACATCTTTCCCATCTGATAGTGGTCACCCCCAGCCCCACTAAAGCTGCATCTCATGGGCCACACACATGCCCTCCCTACCTGCCAGCCCCCCCTGGCCCTGCCACACTCATGTAGCCTTATCTACCTGCCAGCCTGCTTGCAAGCCACTTGGGATTTAATGACTTGAAATGCTCATTTAACTACAGCAATGGGGAGTATCAGGATTACTATCTTTAATAACAATAACAATAATGATGATGATGATGATGATGATGATGTTGGAAGGGACCTTGGAGGTCACCTAGTCCAACCCCCTGCTCAGGCAGGAAACCCTATACCATTTCAGACAAATGGCCATCCAGTCTGTTCTTAAAAACTTCCAGTTTTGGAGCATTCACAGCTTCTAGAGACAGTTTGTTACACTGATTAATTGTTATAACTGTCAGGAAATTTCTTAGTTCTAGGTTGCTTCTTTCTTTGATTAGTTTCCATCCTTTTCTTCTTGTCCTGCCTTCAGGTGCTTTGGAGAATAGCTTGACTCCCTCTTCTTTGTGGCAGCCCCTGAGATATTGGAACACTGCTATTATGTCACCCCCTAGTCCTTCTCTTCATTAGACTAGACATTCCCAATTCCAGCAACCATTCCTCATGTTTTAGCCTCCAGACCTCTAATCATCTGTGTGGCTCTTCTCTGCACTTTCTAATCTCAACATCTTTTTTACATCGTGGTGACCAAAACTGGATGCAGTATTCCAAGGCGTTATAAAGTGATATTAACACTTCACGTGATCTTGATGCAGTTATAAAACACAAATCACATGACTACATCACTTAGTGATAGCAATACCTAACACTGCAATTCCAATTACCAACATTAACCAAGGATAACTTGTACACATGAACTAATTTTTTAAACACCAAAAATAAATCATGTAATAAACTGCTTCAAACTCATGAAATGATCTGAACTCCAAACTTGCTGGCTTGGCGATTGGGGGGAGGAGTTAATCTCTGAATGATTATTTAAATATATATTTACAATTTTAATAAAATATTCAATTTATATCCTGCTTAACTCCCAAACATTTTGGATTATTTATTGGCACTGCTAAACAATTCTTGACCCCTTTGAAAAAACGTGGCATTGCAAAAAAACAAACAAACCCAAAAAACTCCGATGCCTTTTTGGGGGGGGGGGGAATGCGGCCTTGCAAAAACGGATGTCTTCGGAAAAAACAAAAACAAAATCATGGTAAGTTTCCCAAAGTTATTAGTACTTATAGCTAAACGGAGCTCCAAAGTTCACAGGCAGCCTATACCTGCAAATATTTTTTTTTTGCTGCGGGGCAAATAAAAACGGAGAAATGGATATTTCCTTCTCGGGGAAGCCTTCAGAGATGCTGCGACCCGACCAAGGATGCACCAACCCACCTACGCTAACCAACCTCTCTCCACTGTGTTCCAAAGGGTCTTTCCCCAGTGACGTATTCGGAATCGTCCCGCCCCCCCATCTCCCTCCGAGACCTATTTTTCTCAACTGGTAGCTCATTGGTTACCGTTTAGTGCCGCCCCTCCGCTGTGATTGGACCCATATACCGCTCGTCAAATAGCCGATCCCATCAAGCGCCTTCGGATCCGAGTTTTCCCCTTTCTAAGAGCTTTTGGAAAGATCATGAGCTGAAAGAGTTCAGTTCCCGATACGGATAGCGAGATTCCGAGTCTCTTTAGGAAACCATGTTTCCTTCCCCCTCCCCACACCATCCCCTGGGCGGAAATGAGAGTTGCAGAGAAAAGAGCCGGTTAAAATCGTTTTATCGCCGTAGCTCCCTCGCATCTCTCCCTCCCCCTCACAAATAAGGGTTCGGCTCATTCAAAGTCAGGTCTTCTTTTAGCTTTTATAAAGAGCTTGGTTATCACCCACAAATTACTCATTTTGGAGAGTGTCCGTCAACGTAACGTAAGGTGGGGCCAGTAATTTACGAGGGTCCTGAAATATGGGAGTCTTGCAGAAGGAACAGAATGCTGCAGTTTTTCCATTATTGCAGGCTGGGTCGTAGAAGACTCAGTGCTGTAGACCGCCAAACAAAGTGACTGCTTAGGTCTTAGGAGGATTTTACAGTTCCATTCTCCCACCCAACAGCTGCTTCGGACTTTCTAAAGGTAGCTGATATGGCCGTCAAGAGCAAAACTCAGCCCTTGTACCAAAAGCTTAATGATCCGCAGTTACTGGCATAATAATTCCAAGCTCCCAGATTATCCAACCAGAAAAAAAACCACTCCAATTGAAGCAGGCCGTGAATTCCTGCTTGCTTCTCTTAAAACAAATTACTGGCGCCAATTCCCTAAAAGGGAATATGAAGCATCTCCCAACAACAGGAATGGAGAAGGTTTATTTATTTATTTATTTATTTGATTACATTTATATACCACCCTTTCCCGAAGGACTCAGGGCGGTTTACAGGGTAATTAAAAAAACCAAGATACAAAAGTTAAAAACAAATTTAAATTTTTTTTTTAAAAAAAAAGGTTTGTTTTTTTCCTATCTCTATGAACAAGATTGAGACTCGACAAACTGACAAAGCGGCCAGGAAGCAACCTCTCTAGGCAATGGGAGCGAGTTTAAATCAGCATTTCCTGTTTCTTCTCCAATTGTCGGCTCCCATTCGAGGCTGCTTGGGCGCGCGTGACTATCGAGGGCCGCGAAGATGACGACAGCGGAAAGAAGAGAGGAAAGACAACTCCGGCCCTTCTAGGCACCTCAGTTAACGAACTCGTTGCTCGGTGTGAAATCCGGGTCATCTCTTCCCCGCCCACGGGAGCCTTGAGCTGCGGAGGCCGAGGCGGCGGTGGCGCTTCCCCAGAAGCCCCTCCCTCAGGAGGAAAGCGGAGGTCAGTCAGCGAGGGATGGCGGGCGAGCCAGCCGGGACTGATGTGGCTAGAGCAGGGGTAGGCAACCTTGGCTCTTTTATGACTCGTGGACTTCAACTCCCAGAATTCCTGAGCCAGCACAGCTGGCTCAGGAATTCTGGGAGCTGAAGTCCACGAGTCATAAAAGAGCCAAGGTTGCCTACCCCTGGGCTAGAGGGAGAGCGGCCAAGGGGTTTCCTTCCACGAGGCAGACCGGCTCTGAAGCGCGAGGGACATTCCCCCCGCCCCGCCCCCCCGGACAAGCAGAAACGCAACAAACGGCTTTTTTTTCTTGTCCTGCGTCGAAGAGCCTATCAGTTGAATTTCTGCCTGTCGTGGAACGTTTTTCTTTCCCCTTTATCCTTGGGACAGCCCTACGAATGTTTGATAGGGGCTTCGTAGCTGGAAGAAAACCCACCCGCCCCCCCCCCGCGTGGGTTGGGAGAGGGACAATAGCAAATATTCTAAGCGAAGAGCAGATTTAGGAAGGAGGGCGTGTTCGCCTCAGTTGGTTAGAAACACAAGAAAGGACCACCTCAGTGGCCATTCTTAAACTTTTGGAAGATTCCATTGACGGGGGGGGGGAGACAAAATCATTTGGCTCATAAACTGATTTAGAAATGTGGCTGATTTTTAACCCGTTGGCTCACTCAATCTCTACACCAGCGTTTTCCAACCTTAGGAACTTGAAGATGCGTGGACTTCAACTCCCAGAATTCCCCAGCCAGCTATGCTGGCTGGGGAATTCTGGGAGTTGAAGTCCACGCATCTTCAAGTTCCTAAGGTTGGAAAACGCTGCTCTACACGATTGTTTCGCTGCGTTTTATTATTTGTGTTATTGCCTTACTGTGAATAAAAATGCTTGAAAACCACGGCGCTTCGTGTTACTGGTTCAAAAAAAAAAACCACAAATAGTAGCTGAAATTGTATCATCTTCCATTTAGACATCAAGCTTATACAGTTCATTCTTCCTTAGCAGGAAACAATTTTATGGTATTCTCACTATGCCTGCGCAGGTAGTCCTTATGACAGCAATTGGGGTCAGCAATTCCATGACCAACAGTGCTGTCATAAAGTGAAACTGACCATGCTTGACTTAGGTCAACTCTCACTATGGTCTTTAAGCAAATCAACCGCATTTGTTAAATGCAACATAAGGTGACTGCAACTTGCTATTTTCTGCCAGCTTCCCCTTTGATTTTGCTTGTTGAAATCCAACTATGAAGTTTGCAAATAGTGATCGTGTGGGTGAGGATGCTGTGAACATCATAAATGTGTGCTGGTTGCTAAACATCTGAATTGCAATCAAGTTTATGTGACAGATGCAAGTTCAAGGACCAATTGTAAATCTTTTTTTAGGCTGTCATAACTTCAAATAGTCACTGAACAAGCAGTGCTTCTCAGTCTTGGCAATTTTAAGATGTGTGGACTTCAGCTCCAAAAACGTTGGGAGGGGAAGGGAGTTGGAAGTCCATACATTTTAAAAATTGCCAGAGTTGAGACACTGCTATACTATTTATTTTCATACTTCTTAACCGCCCATCTCCCACAGATCCTATATAGCAAGCAGATGAAACTGCCGGCCCACGGGCCGGATGCATCACACTAAAACTGCACCCACCCCATTGCTGGCAGTGGGAAAAAAATCACAATACATTGTGCAACATCACATGATGTCGCGAGTTTGATATGCCTGCTATATAGGATTGTGGTATTAAAGATGTTAATTCTCCAGGCAATACAGTATTTATCAAATGTTATTGGTGGCCTTGCTAGGAGCCATTCAGAGTTTCACAGCCCACTTAATCAGCTCTCCAAATTTCTTTGCTCTAGATTTGAATATGGTCATAGGAAACAATCTGTGTGTAAAGACTAATTGTTAGGTCAAGCCAAGCTTGGAGGTATCTCACAAATTGTTCCCAAGTAAGAATGAGCAATGCCTACCCAGCTTACTTTCTTCAAATAGCAACCTACAAGATGAGAGATCGTATAAATGGATTATTGGTCATGGAAGAGAGTCCCAGTTCAGTCACTATTTTTTCCTTAAAGCTAAACCACTGTGAATCTGGAAAAACCTGATTAGGAGAGTAAAATAAAATAGAAAGTAAAATATCAGGGAATACCCTGCCAAGATAGAATCAGCCCAGCTGGTACAAACAGTAGGAGCATCTGTTGAACACCTCTCACTCCCCAAGTTCCTGAGGAGGCATGCACTAGTGATAGATACTTTAATTGTCCTTTATATTACAGTTTTTTACTGTATACAATGATTGTGTGTGCCTAATTGGTTGGGATTACTTAGAACTATGGTAAGTAATTAAAATAAATATTTTAAAAGATTATTTTGACTTAGGATACTATCTTTGCTTCCTGATTTTTAATGTGATACCGCCTATCACCATGGACAGGGTTTGCTGATTACTAAGGCTGTGTGCAACTTGAAAGGGATGCCACAACTTGAAGCAGAGGTTCCCTCCGAAGCACTAGATCAGAAGGGCTGTACTGCTTCAGTCTCACCATTATAAAGAGCTGCTGCTCATACACAAAAGCCCTTCCCACTAGAGTGAAGTTACTGGCTAAATCAAGTTGACCCTCTCAGTGCTTCTAGTTGATACAAGGTGATTTTTATTTTCTGAACCAAAGAACTGTCTCTCTTATCTGTTTGAAGTGAGGCTTTCAGTTGAAGCTGTTACATAATTCTACCAAATTATATATATATATATAAAATATATAAAATATATAAAATATATAAAATTCAAATGGAATTTAACTTAACTGGTATATCCACTACAATTGTTTTGTTAAATTCAGAGACACTCTTTTATATTACTGTATATGTGTGTTTGTACCCATTTCATTCATTGTATGCCAGAAACATTTGAAACTTCTTAAATTGATAACATATGCAAGAAAGGAGATTCTAGTTTTAAAGTATGGCCAATGTACAATGCTCAATCTTGATCCAAAAGAAATTACTATAAGGATATTAATGCTACAAGGAGACACATTTAATTTCCTTTCGAAGTACATAATACTTTCCTTAGAATAAGATTTTAAAATAAAAATGTGAATGAGCTTAAGAGGACATTGTGAGTTGCTTTATGCCATTATCCTTATCAGAAATGTCATAGAAATTATTTTGTGCACTTTCCTGTGTATAAATTAAAAAATTGTTAAAACATTTGGATGTTCCGCTGCTACAATAAGCAGGTTTATGAAATTACTTCCATTTCATTTAGGAATGTATCATTTTCGTGTAGGAATGTATATGTAGGATATAAAAAGGAATGAGGTTTTGATAAGGGATTCATTTTTACAAATTCATGAAAAACAGGGAAGATTCTTATTAAATGTTAAAAGAAATTGTGTGCATTTTATTAGTGGAAGGCTAAAAATGTACCTTTAATGCATGAAATTCTAAACTTTGAATATTTATACAGAAATGTACCAATAAGCGGTGCTGCGAGAGACTAGATGAAATAAGTATCTGAAACTACTATATATGGTCATAAATCATCATGCAGTACTAAATGTCACAGTGACTCATTCAGGAACTTCTTTACACACTACGGTAGAAATATTTCCAAACAATCTATTGTTCTTTAAATCAGAAAATAAAATAAAATAAAAGTGATGGCGGACTTTTTAGAGACCGAGTGGCCAAACTGCAACCCAAAACCCACTTATGTATCATTGGGTGCCGGGTGGGGGTGGACCATTGGTTGGGGGTGGCCAACTGGGTGGGCACACCCCATTGGATGGGCGTGGTTGCAGTGGTAACAGCAGACTGGGTAGAACTAAAAAGTTCGATCAATTAATTCCAACTTTGCGAGATCTTTTTTTTTCCCAAGTTGAAATTGATTGACTGATTGAACCTTTTTTTTCTTTTTGCACACGGTGGTGGAGGCCTAAAGTAAAAAGGTTTTATAAAACACAGCTAAAGGCCGAGGACTGGGGCAACAGCGCGCATGCCAACAGAGAGGGCTCTGCGTACCACCTGTGGCACGCGTGCCATAGGTTCGCCACCATGGTCCTAGACTTTTAAAAATAATTTGCAGTGGAGAGTGCTTTGAATTAAGAGATTTTGTAAGCTGTACTTTTCCAAAGTAAACATTGCTATAATAATTTAAATATACTAATGCCCTATAATAAATTAAAACTTTTCTACAATTTGGAAGTGTAATTCATAATTACTGGTCAGACAACCCCATGGTTTTATCATTGCACAACTCTAATATCAATATCTTGTAAAGCTTGATATGATTTTTTTTACTATACATCTATAAAGATGTTTAAGTTGGTATTTTTGAAGACAAGCCTATAGGCTGTTACAAAGCTGTTCTACAGTGTGTAGAAGTTTTAGGTGCCATACCTGTAATTACTGAGAAAACTAGTTATTTGCTGAAGTACTCTCTTTCAGCCTTAAAAGACAATGGTCAACTATTTCTGAAAAAGTTCCCAAGACTTAATTGAAATTATCCCCACCCCCTAAAAAAGGGGGAATGCACATGAATTCTGATCAGTCATAAACAACTACTGGTTGCAAAGTGCCCAAATCTCAATCATGTGACCATGAAGATTCTTATGATGGTCATAAGTGCAAGGACTGATTTCCAAGTTACTTTTCCATTGAATTGTAACTTCAAACAGTTGCTAAACTAAGCAGCTAAATTCTTATTCCATTTAGTTTTATTTATTTTATTAAATTTACATGCAGTTGTTACATGTTATAAAGCATTTTTTTTTCTTTTAATTATAATAAAAAGACTAAATAGGCCACGTAAAAATAATCATTTAAAAATATTTTCAGAAATTCAAATGCAAATAACTTTCAAGCAACAGAGCAGTTAGCAAATCTACCGTAAGTCTATAGTATACTTTCAAAGTATAGAAAAGCATTTAAAAGCATTAGAAAGCATTTAACTGAAGCATATAGAAATTCAAAATATAATATAAAATTAATCTTTTTGAAGGTTATTTAAGCTGTGACATAATAATGACAAACTAATTTTATAGTGATGAAGAGATAATATGTAATTCTGGTGAGGCTTTTGTTGAAGCAACCTACCTGTCTTTCTTGAATGTATAGAAGTACATAACAAAGGACAGTCTTGTCACACTATATGCAGGCAAAGATTTATTCACTATTCTTCACTAGTCAATTCCCTGCATTCAGTAATTAGCTTAACGGCACAACTCTCAAGAACTCTTATGTAGTTTAGTTAAGCATTAAATATAAACTATTATTGAAAATGGAGGAAACTATATTTATGCAGAATATCAGCAGCTAGGGCACAAGTCTGCAACCCGCGGCTCCGGAGCCTCATGCGGCTCTTTCAGCCGTCTCCTGCGGCTCCCAGTCCTCTGCCATGTGCAGTCCCAAAAAAAAAGTGGGACTAAAAAAGTTCAACCAATCAATTCAAATATGCAGGGTAGGTGCATATCTCGCCTTGGCTCCATTCTTCAAACCCTGTTCTGTGCATGCGCGCATGTACGTGCATGTGCACACATTTTTTGCGGCTCCCAGTTTATCCTTTTGTGAGGGAACCGGTTCCAAGTGGCTCTTTCACTCTTTCAGGTTGCTGACCCCTGAGCTAGGGAAACCAAGAATCCAGCCATGTGAATGTATGCCTGGTGCATGCTTGTGTCTCTCTGTGTGTGTAACACGTATGAGCCTCAGAGTTTAAATCCTAGATTTGTTTCTCCTGCTTTTTCATAGAAATAGACTTTTTGCTGCTCTGCTTCCAGACTGGGAAGTAAACGACACCTACAGTAATGCCTATGTCTGAGCCTTCTAGCTTTCCATCTTGCCAGCTTCAGCTCTCAGAGGTCTTTAAGAAGGTTGTTTATGATGGAATTGACTTGAAAATCCATAGATCTACAACCAACCCATATAGTATGTGATAGACAGACAGATAAGGTGTGTGTGTGTTTGTATAGCTTTGATCATTCTTAACTAGCATCTGAATTTGAAAAGAATACTCTGAATTCCTTGGGAAAATTTCTAAAAAATTGAGACAGAAATATTTAAAAATTAATAGCTCATTCTCTTAAGAAAATATATTTATAAATAACATTTATTACATATATATTCCCTTTGTCCCCATGCATTCATTATGTTAGGGATGAGAAACTCTCACTATGCAGATATTGTTGGATTAAAATGCCCAGCAGTCCCAGCATGAGGGATATTGGAAGTTATAGCACAGTAGCCTCTGGTTCTCCACTCCAGTGTGTGTGCAATTTTATTTAATAGGAATTCTTTTAACTCCTTCTTCCCATTTTATTGACATAGGGATGGGGACTGGTTGGCATCCAAGTGAATGGATCATACAATCTGAGTTTCCCTTTAAAATTCCGTATCTAACGTTTATGCTAATTACACTAGAAAGAGCTTTTAAAAAATCTGCAATTGCTGTCATGCTCTCATAAGCTAAGGTGAGCTGGAAATAGATCATGATCTATGTAAATGAAAATAATATTCCTAACTCTCCCAGGTTTTGGTACCCAGACCCAACAGTGCATTTCTGTAAGACAGTGCTACCAATGAAATGTGACACTGATTGGCAGCTGGAGAAACATTTTATTCTGTGATGAATATTGGCTGCATATTTCAATACTATCTGACTGATACAAGTGATTTTTGGAACTAAAACTCTTGGAAAACATATTTGAATTCACTGGTTTAGACATTAACTTATAAATTGCTCTATGCATCACAAACACAAGTAGAATATTTCAGTATTCAAATTTAGAACACCAAGAAGGACAGCTTGGTATATTATTGTTTAAGTTTTGCATTCTGAACATCTTTAAGGCATGCCTACGTAGGCACTGGACTGTGTGCCTCTTTGGTATGAAAACACTGTTTGTTTTCTGCTAATTATCCTTTAAAAGAGTAGGCGTGAGAAGGCAATGTCATTGGATTGGCATAAATTAGTTTATTACAGCAGGGAGGGGGTGGGAGGAATGACACTGGAGATTGCTTGAACTTATACGTTTCTGCTGCCAAAGTTTACAGTCCTGTAAATTTAAATGTAGAATTTTTGTAGGCAGGATGCATTGACAGATATGGTTAATGGAAATACATCTAGTTCTGGGCCTCAGAACAGGTCAATAATAATGCTTATATTGATAGCAGCAGTGTAGGAGATGTTATTTGGTATTAAAGCTAAAATCCATGTTATCCCCTTAATCATAATTACATTAATATTGACAGGCCCTTGACAATACCCACTTTAGTATTGATAGATTTCTGTCAATAATGCATTTCTAAATAAAATACATTCATTCATAATTTGTATAATACACAGTAAGTAATGTTAACACATATCAGAAAAATATACCTATTTAATTAATGATACTCAACAATTTGTTCTCTTAGAATGTGTTATAGGTCGATAAGAACCTTGGTAAAAATAAAAATCCTAGTAATATTAGTATTTTTAAACAAATTAAGTACAAAGTACCAGGTAATTAATAGATCAGTGAAGATGTCGGGCACAACTTGTGTAAAGTTATGACCTAGGTAGGGCTGCATAGCCTGGAAACTCTCTGGCTACATATTTAATACATTCTGAAAAAGAAAATCACTATATAACCTCATAACTGTATGGCAGGTAATATGACAACATTTCACAGAAAATGCAGATGCAACTTTGAGTGAAAATCCATGTTCATCCTGCATTTGGAGGCATTTAAGATGGTAGCCATCTGTTCAAGACTGGAAGTGAGAAAATCTAGTCAGGTACATTGCTGACCATGTAAACACATCTTAGGGTATGTTAAGCAGGAGGGACCATAGAAGATACAGTACAAGTAGCAGTACTGGTATTCCCTCGTTTAGCAACTACAGTTGGGACCAGCAACTTGGTCGTTAAGCAAAGTGGCCACTAAGTGAAACTGCAATGCTATTTATTATTTCAAAGATTTCCTTTGTTTTACAAATCTATGAAGGTTGTAAATATAAGGATTGATAAAAAACATACATTTTTATCACTCCATAGCTCCAAACAGTTGCTAAACCAGGTATGCCTATATAAAGATAGTATGATAGATACAATATTAGTGAGATCTATGTGGCGACCAAAGCCAAGAAGTAGCTCTAGAATGCCAGGTTTTAACCCTAAATCAAAGCACTTCTTAAGGAATCTGAACTTCAGTATCATGGAAGTCTAAAGCATAATAAACTAGCATTTTAAAAGAGATTTAAACAATCTAAAGTCTTAAATGTAATGAAATTAAAAAATGAGAATCTATAGACCGGTAATATTTTTTCTGCCTTTTTCATTTGGAGTGATTTGCAGGTCAATTAAAACATGGCACTTCCTGTGTTCAGATAGACAGAAGGGCAAAGAGAGAAAATTCGGACAATTACTAGTTCACTAATGTTGCAGTCCTTGCAGTTGACATTTATGGTAGAAATTCTGGGGCAGCCCATGGGGATGGAAAATGAAAAGAAGGGGTGTGATTAGCTGTATACTAACACAATGGTTATTTATTATATTTCTAACTCACTTTTGTATCTTGTTGGTCCTTCAGCCAGCTAACAAAATATTAGAAACCTAGGCTCAAATAAATGGAAAGGCATGAATAAAAATGCTAAGAAGTACCTTCTGGTTTAACTATGTTAATATAATGACAGGTGAACCTAAGTCTAAAAGTATAAAAATTGATAGTGCCAAACCTGGTTGTATATTACTATTCAATCACATGAATTAAAGGTGTACTTGAAGTATAGATTTTAGGACCAAATCTAGCCCCTAAAAGCTTTGAATGACATTTCAGAGATTTTTAAGTTGATACCAAATTGTAATTAATTTACAGAAGGAAGAAATGATTAAATACCTGTCTAGAGGGCAATTATATTAACTATATTTAATTTTATTTAAATTAGATATAAATGGAATGAAATAAAATTTAATTTTTTACCATTTTTGGGAGTATAGCCTTCAGCATATCTCTCAAAGGCCACACTCAGCCTTTGGTCTTAAAAAATGTTATGGACCTCAAATATATGGAATGGAGGAATGGTAATTAAGAACTTGTTATCCCTCAGGGAAGCTTGCTCTGATTACTAAATTTGTTTTAAATCTGAATATTTGCATTATAAAATAGAAGCCAGTGTATGTACTGTGCAGTAATATGTGTTGTCAGGATCCTGATTCGTCTGAAAATCAATATATGTGCAGTTGAACATACATTCTATGTGCTGGTTGACTATTTCAATGTTAATACCTGACATGATGACTGAAGATCCAGATTTAAAATATTTGCTTTCCATTCAGTGAGATTGGGATAGTTACATTTTATAGCCCAAATTGCTCTTGATTGATTTAACTCATGAAACTGTTATCAAAATGAAAAGAATAAATATTATAAAGGACAACAAAATGTAATAGAAAATATGTTGATTAATTTATTTTTTGTTATAGAGGATTCTGTGTTGACCATGGCATCGGACAGCAATATCAACAAAGTGATTCCTGTCCTCAGAATTAGTCAGCTGGATGCACTTGAACTGAACAAAGCCTTGGAACAGCTAGTTTGGTCCCAGTTCACTTGCTGTTTTCATGGATTTAAACCTGGACTCTTGGCTCGCTTTGAACCAGAAATTAAAGCATCTCTGTGGATTTTTTTGTGGAGATTCACCATCTGTTCCAAGAATGCAACAGTGGGGCAGGCTCTACTGAATATTCAATACACAAATGATTTATCCCAGATACAGAAATATCAGACATTGAGCAAACAACAGAAATTATGGTATCTTATTTGTACTGTTGGTGGGAAATGGCTGGAAGAAAGGTGTTATGATTTATTTAGCAAACGTCCATTGGACTCATTCCAAAGGACAAAGTATTTTATTAACTTAATAGTCAGGCTTCTCAGACTCTGTGAGTTGCTAAACTTTCTAATTTTTCTTCAGAAAGGAAAATTTGCTACACTTACTGAACGTATTTTAAGAATCAGATCAGTGTTCTGCCAGCCACAGGGTGTCCGTCCCATTGCGTTTGAATTCATGAACCGAGAACTCTTGTGGCACGGATTTGCTGAATTTCTGGTGTTCCTTTTGCCACTTATTAACATGCAGAAACTCAAAGTCAAGATTTCTTCTTGGTCTTTACCTGTTAGGAAAAACTTCAATAATGAAAATATGTCAGAAATAAGTCATAAGGAATGTTCTGTGTGTGGGGAATGGCCTACTATGCCTCATACTATTGGCTGCTCACATGTTTTTTGTTACTATTGCATCAAAAGTTGCTTCTTATCAGATATATACTTTACCTGTCCTAAATGTGGTACTGAGATGCAAGATATCCAGCCATTAAAATATAAGCTAGAAATGAAAGAGATATAACTGACTTGATAATATTTTCTACAAACTCATAAGAATATAATTTGTAAAACTGACAGAAATAATTTACATATACTGTATATTTTAGTTGGGTCCCTTCCGCCCCATACAATGTTGGTTTTGTTTCTATAATTCTTTACTATATAGACTGTTTTATTTACTATAAACAAGGGCTCTAATACTATCATGTACTTGAAACCTAATAAACTGCTTTGTAAAAGATAAAGTCATATTTGGTTCTTTTAATATAATTTTTGCATTTTTTTCTCAAAATATATGCAAGTTCCAGTATATCTAAAAAGTAACTTTTTTATGCATATCCTATTTTAGATCAGAGAAAAATCTTATGGAGTAATCTAAAGAGTTATGGAAAAATGACAATATTTTCATTTGCAACTTTTTAATTCAGGATTTTTTAAGTAACATGAAAGCAGAAATATTAAATCTGAGATTCCTAGTCATATTAAATTTAACTTAAAATCATAAATCAGTTATTTTCATATAACCTATGTATCATGGAACAAATTGCCTACACCAAATTCTACCTGCCATGTAGATGTCAACTGATCATCCTTTTTCCTTGATAAATTATTTGGATGAATATATATTTCTGTTTTTCCTCTAATCATTCAGAGGAAATATATATTACATTGTATCACGAAATTGACATATCTAAGCCTATTTTTTGGACATTCCGGCTGGTTTTAGACAATATTAACTGTTCTAAGTTTTTAAGCTAAATGTTCTTTTCATGTCCTTTAACTGTAAAATAGTCTGTTATCCAATGTAACTGTCTTTGTATAGCTATTAATTTTTTACACTTCCCTGTTTCTTACTTTGGGGAATTCATCTATAATAAAGGGCAACGGTTCTATCATCCGTGATCTTTTATCTTTTTTATCTAGCACTTTCTTGCATGCTGTTCATAATCCTGTTTGGGGTTTATTTTGATATTTCTGTTGCTTTAGTTTTAGCTTGCCTAGTGTACCCATTATTTAGAAGAGCTTTGAATTTCCTTTGGTTTGCTAGTGGCATCACTTATATTGTCAGCTCTCCTTATCAGTGACCTATTAACTGATCTTTTGTTTAGGGTCCTGGTATTTTGCAGTATTGAGCTAGCAGTCTGTTTGTTTCTTTTTCTATAGACTTTGTAGTTTAGATTTACATTTACAGGATTCTCTCAAAATCTTCTTTAAACAGATTAAGTTACACAAATACCAACAACTGGCTACTTCCATTCTATCACCCATTTTATCTCTTTTAAGTTCACTGAGGGTTGGATTTCTTAATTCTTTTGCTAACAATCATATGATGCATAGGCTAGATCAGGGGTCTACAACCCCCAGTCCGTGGACCGGCAACGGGCCACAGCATGCCAGAAACTGGTCCACACAAACAAGCAAAGCCCTATCCGTGGGATGCAGCCAATACACGAAACCACGCCTCCTCCGGTCCACAGAAAAACCTCTCCACGGGACCAGTCCCGCTGCCCAAAAGGTTGGGGACCTCTGGGCTAGGTGGTTAACCATTTTCCTAACAGAATGTACAAATGTCCTGAGCTAATAATATTTTGCAAACTGCTAACCACTTTCTTGGACTATAGGAAGCTTATAACATTTCACCAGAATTTTCCAAAATAGCAAATTACTATTGTTCACAATTCCCATAGTAAATATTAGGGTTTGGTGTTGCTCCCTTAGTTGGTTTAGAAATTTCATCAAGTTTTCCCTTTCAGCCAGGCAACAAAAGTAGCAACATATTAAAACATTTTATCCCTAAGTGGTTGGATGATAAAGCCACCTATTCAATATCTTTCATAAAGATATTGGCAACAGCTGTTGTTAATGTTGATCACACTGTATTGCTGTTGCAAATTTCACAGACATATTGGTAAGATCATTAGGAATGTGGCAACTTAAAGAAGATTTTACCTCTCTGTTTAAAATTAGTTTGCAATTAAATTTCAATTGATTTGGAAATATTGAATATTCTGGATTGATCTTCACATTTACTGCTACTTTAAATACTGTTTTGAGAAAATATGGACAAGGGGCATAGAAGGAGCATCAATGGCCTGTTCGTTCTGGTTGGCTTGTCTTTAGTCCATTTCTAGTTCATCATAGCCCAATACAAAAAGAAGTTTGTATTTGAATTTGTTATTTGATTTTGCTCCTGTATGATTGATAACTCCCATGAAGCAAATAATCTATCTTCCTTATTTTCTAAAAATGCCTCTTTTTCATATAGATCATAATTTTATTTTCAGTATGTGGCATTTCACAATTCTGTGTAACCAGGATCTTAGTCATAGCCTGTGATATAGAAATTGGCTTTATTTAGTTAACTGCCCTCGTTTTGTTGCAGTAATAGGGATAGACAGAAATGTTACTGGCCCTCATCAAGTAACTCAAACAGCATACATTACAGTCATTTTTTTCTGCTGTTCCTGTAGTGATCCTAGCCTTTTTACCAGTAGGATAGGTGTAATAATGGAGAAAACCATTTCTGAAGGGTCAATGAATCTGGAAAACTGATCGCACTAGATCCGTGGTGGCGAACCTATGGCACCCATGCTACAGGTGGCACACAGAGCCCTCTCTCTGGGCACATGCGCCATTGCCCCAGTCCTAGGCCTTCAGCTGGGTTTTATAAAACCTTTTCGGTTTAGGTCTCCATCACTGTGCAAAAAAAAAGGTTCAATCAATCAATCAATTTCAACTTTTCACGGGGAAAAAAAGATCTTGCAAAGTTGGAATTGATGGATTGAACTTTTTAGTCCCACCCAGTCTGCCGTTACCACCGCAGCCATGCCTACCCAATGGGCCACGTCCACCCTATGGGCCACGCCCACCCGGCACCCGAGGATACATAAGTGGGTTTTGGGTTGAAGTTTGGGCACTCGGTCTCTAAAAGGTTCGCCATCACTGCACTAGATTAACAGCATGAACTCCTTTAAAGAGAATGGTCTGCCTTGGCCATATTTGCTAATGGCTGGCTTATGTCCAGTTAATAGAAGATTTAAAGTAAATAAGGAGTTACATGTGTACCATTGAGAAAACTGACTTTGAGTTGGAGTTAGGAACTAATGAACATGTGATTGATAAATAAGATGTACAAATTGCTGTTCAAAATGAATACTGAAGATGAGTATATCAAAGATTGTATGACTAAATGAGCAAAAAGTTTTGGTTTGAATACAGTGTTGGATTAATGGGAGAATATGTGTAATAAAGGATAAAAATAAAAATTATTCATTTCAAATTTATTGATTGAAAATATAGTTTTTTATTAGATAATATATTATTGGTACTTGATAACACCTAATAACACCTAACCAACACCTAATAAATTATCTTGAGATGTATAAGAGTGTGCCAAATGTATGTTGGAAATGTAAACAGTAACTTTAATCCTTTTTGGTGGACTTTAAGAAAACTACAAATTATCGGAATAGATGTGCATTTTAATTCAGTAATTTAGATGTATTTTAATTCAGATAATTTTTAAATTGAATGTATAAATGAAGCTAGAGTTTTTTCATTTACGGTAGATTAGATGGAGAAAAAGATTATTATTTTTTTTAAAAAAAGAACTTTGTTTTTATACATGATAACAGTAGCAAAGAGCCTTTGTGATAGAAAGTCTCACAAGTATCCCCAATGTAAGAATGGACAGTGGAACTAATGGGTTTGGTGGAGATGGTGAAAGTTACTGTTTTTAAGCCAGGTCTCGCCCAATCTGTACTTGCACCTTTGATTTTTTTTCCTGCCTAAATGTAAAACTTTGCTTTTCTCCACATTAAAACTTATTTTGTTGGATAGCGCCCATTGTTTAAGTTGGTCTAGATCTTTTTGGATCCTGACTTTGTCTTCCGGGGTTTTGGCTACTCCTGTCAGTTTAGTGTCATCTGCAAATTTGATGAGTTCTCCTTCAATTCCCTCATCGTAAGTCATTGATGAAGATATTGAAGAGTACTGGGCCTAAGACGGAACTTTGTGGTAGCCCACTGCTTACTTCTCTCCATGTGGATGTAGTGCCCTTGAGGACTACTCATTGAGTACTGTTTATATTTGTTTATTGATTATAAAATTATGGTATGTTAATTGTTTAACTTAGTTCAAAAGGATATTCTATTTTATATCTATATTTGCACCAAAGAGAGCAGAAGTTATTTTCTTTCATAGCTCTTTTTTTTTACTGCATTCCCACTTTTGCTTTTTTCCTTGTTTCTTTTCCCTTCCCCTGGACTTTTTTTTTTACAAATTCTTTGTGTATTATATTTTTTTGAAAGGCAATAAAAAAGTTAAGGATGGTTTGCCTATATAGGTAAACACAAAGTAACTAGGTGGTTACTTTTCCTACAAAGTTCATATGTATTTGATTATTATGAAACATCATCACATTCTTTTGAGATACAAGCACTTCTGAATTCCATGTGTTATTCTAACTGTACAAGCTACAGAGTCTTATATAAAAATTAATTTGTAATTGTGTATCCTAACATGTAGTCAGACAAAAAAATGGTGTCAAATGATGGCATACAAACTTTAAAAACTAAAATTAACATAGGACTATATGACATTAATACTGGATGAGTCATCAAAAGAATATGCCATCCTTTTTTTTTATTTAAAAAGTTTTACAATACATTTTGACTTTATTCCCCCCACCCCCACCCAACCCTCCCTATCCCTTCCCCCCATTCCCTCCTCCCCCCCGACTTCCCAGAGCTAAATACAGGGTATAAAATCAAAAAACAAACATAAGCACCCCTATGTTATCAGCAATAAACTATTAATTCTATCTCCCTCTAGCTCATGTAAAATGAATACAAACAATATTAATATTACAAATAAAGTAAAAAAAAAGAGAAAAACAGAAAAAGAGCTTTACTCAGAATAGATTTTCTTAATCCCAGTCCTTATTCATATTAATTTAAAAAAAAAAGAAAAAAAAACCTTCACCTACTATTTACATTCTCCAACCTTTCTCTAATTTCTAAACAAATTCTCAGTTACGCGCCAAAAGCGCCTATCTATTAACCTTAATAATCTCCAACCAAACTAAACCATAATCAAAAATAATTCTTGCATGTATCACACCAAATGTCTCGCAGTTCCAAGTCATCCTTGAGTTCAAATAAAAAGAAAAAAAAAAAAGGTTTAAGCAGTCTGTAAGACAACTTGTTGTTAATTAGGAGCTTGCATACCCATTCTTAGTTCAACACATACTTTTAGTCCATAACCCTAATATACTTTTCTAACAAGCAAATAACATCCATCTTAAATTGTGTTAAATATTTAAAAAAAACTTTCTTTCTCCTCTATGATAAATTTAATCCATTAAGATTCTAATTTAAAAATTTAATCAGCAATCTTAACGCCCCAAAACTTTTGGAGCACGTCTGTCATGACCCCCAAAACTTCTTTGGACCGCGCCCCTCCCACATCTTCACTGTAAGTACACTTTGGAGATTCCATAACTATCTGCTGGTCTTGCTCTTGCTCTCGTCTCGCTCTTCTTAGGGCGGCACGCGTCTTCCTCTGGCCTTCTGCAACATCCGATGAGACTGTATCTTGAACCCCTCCAACACCATTGTCCTCTATCTGTCTGTCTGCAACATCTTGAAGCTTTCCCTCGCCGTATCCCTTTACAGCTTCCAAAAATGATAGGGGGGTTGCTTTTAACACATTGCTATAAAAATCACGTGCCTGGGCCACAGTAACCAGACGATGTCTTTTACCTTCATGCGTCACCACCAGTCCAACTGGAATCTCCCATCTAAACTTAATATCACATTTCTTAAGTTCCTGTACTAAAAATGCAAAATCTTTCCTTCTCCTTAAAATCTTCGGAGGAATCTCTTTTAAAACCAAGACTTCTTGCTCAGCCACTACCAGTTTAGTATCATAAGCAGCTTGAATGACTTCATCTCTAATTACTCTCTTTGTAAAATAGACCACCACATCTCTGGGTAACTTCCTTTGTCTTGCAATCCATGAATTTACACGAAAATTTTTGTCCATATTTCCCTCAATTTCAGATGCTGGCTGGCCCAATACCCCTTCCAGAGCCTCAGAAATCAGCTGCTTTAAATCTTCTTTACAGTTCTCCTTTAAACCCCTGATTCTAATAGCAAACTGCATCTGATGATACTGAGCAAGGCTCAATTCTCCGTCCATTTTATCCCTTATATTTTCATTTTCTAATACCTTTGCTTCTAATATAAAGTTCTTTTGACTGAGATACTTCACTTTTACATCCAGCTGTTGCACACATTCAGCTACAGATTCAATCATAGACAACATGTCCACCCTCATTGCTCTAAACTTCTCTTCCATCTTCTCCAATTTCTCCATTTTCTCCTCCATTTTCTCCTCCAACTTTTTCAGCTTTTCATCCATCATGTCAGACATCAATTGTGAATGCTTTCCAAGAGCATCTTGTAAATCCTTAAGCGTCAATGCCGGAGGAGGTACAGGAGGAAGCAAAGCTTGCAATGAGGTCTGTTGCACCAGGGAAGACCCCGCACTCTGAAGAGCTTTAGAAGTTTTAGCCGCCATCTTCCCCCACTTTCACTTATTGCGCACTTTCACTTTAAAGCTATAAAATCCATTGAGCTAGAGAGTAAAGATAAGAGTCCACATCACCTTGACCTCCTGTACCGCTCTGCCTGCATCTTGATAATCAAAAGTATTTCCTTTTGGCAGGGGTGGTTGCTAACGCCTGGCTCTGCTCCATAAATCCCGGAGCAGGGGCGCTGCGCAGCTCGGAGCAACCCAGGCTTCGGGGGGGCTCAATCCTTCAGCCGCCCAAACTCTCAGCTCAGGCGGCCCCAGAGAGCTCAACCCCTACCTGGGGCCTCACCCCCTTCTCTTCTCCCGAGGAGGGGGCTTCAAATCCATCTAAACAGCTGATCGGCGCTGTTTACGATGGAAAAACACAGCTGCGGAGCGGGCAGCCCGAAAACGGCTGTCTTCGGCGTCGCGTCGCCACCGGAATTCCAAAAGAATATGCCATCCTTATACTTTGTAGTGATAGAAGCTCTTGTCTAGCTGGGGAATTGGGTTGGGCACCATGCAATATGTTCTCCAAGATTATATATTAGGAAAACAATCAAGGTTACTCTTAAATACTTAGCAGCCTGCCTTTCGATTGGAAGCAGGAGTATGAACTATGGCACAACCTAGTTCTCCTGAATCCCTAGCCAGTGCAGCAATCCACTGCAAGTAACAGTGTCTGATTCCACCATAGAATTGACAATGATTGATTGCTCTAGTAATACATACATTGGCCATTGAAAAAATGCTGGCAATGAAGATACCTTTGCAGAGGTTTTCTGCCAGAAAATCATCATCTCATTATCCTCTTCATCATCATCCAGTGCAGAACAATTTCAAGAGGATAACTTTTGGCCTTCAGTATTATATATACATCTTGCTAACTAAGCAAGTTAATTTTCCCAAACAATTGTCCAACAAGGACTAGAGTTACAGTTTGCACTTTGACAAGAATCCATAGGGGTTTGATATTAAGCACACTGAGGGTAATTAAGTCGTTGTAATCATTAGTTTAGCAACCAGTTTGGCACAGTGCTTCAGTCTCCCCACCTTAGCCACAAGCAAGAACATGAGTAATTTGCACTCCTGTTTAAAGTTGTTCTCTTGTCTTTAGAGAGAGTAATTATTTTAACTGTTAGAGATACAATCATACAAACCATTTTGCAGTTACCAAAAGGGAAAAAAAGTCTTTGAGCTTCAACGTCATTCTTTTCAGTTGTGAACAACCTTGTGAAACTGGCGTACCAAAATGAAGCAGAGGTGCATCTTAAATCTGGATTCCTTCCACTGCAGAAAGCACTTCAATGTTTATTTTTTATTTTTGTTTTTTGTTTTTGGAACAGTTGCTAGGGAACATAGTTTTATTCTTTATGAATATTTTGGGCTCCCTGAGTCTTTTTTTCCAGGAGGAAGAAAAAGATATTCTGGAACTCAGAAACTATGAATGCAGAACTGCTCTCTACTTTGAATTGGAATGCAGTTTATCCCCCCACCGGTCCATTTCCTTCCCACCCCCACTTAACTGGATGGATGAAACATTTTAATGTCATTATAAGAGTAATGGAATTGCTTGGATGTTTGGAAGCAGATAGTATTCTACTTGTGATTGTCTTTGCAGTAATGCATTGCTTTGAATTTGGAATTCTATTATTTTACATCTTTGGCAGTTTAAAGTGTATTTTTTTTATAAACAGCAAACTTCACCTCATAAAAATTCATTACATAAGGGTATAAACAAGTATTTTTCCTTCCAGTCATTGGCGGTAAGTGATTCATCAGTTTTTCACAGAAAACCAATTTCGTTGCAGATGTTCTATAATTTCCATCCTTCTTCAGTTGTAAAATCATATTAACCGTTCCCAATGCTAGCAATGTATTTTTTTTTAAAAAAAAGAATGCGTATGTGCATGCACACACGTGTGTGTGCTTAATCTTTTTAATAGAATTCACTAACGTTTGCTGTCTCATCAGCTTTTCAAAATAGCCCTAAAGTAATCATACTGCCATTCTTCCTTTGGGTAGATGATCAGTTTCTTTACTGCTTTCTAATATACATTTTAATAACTTGTAGAAAAACAATAATCCACAGCCAATGCATAGAAAAGCTATATGTCCACTGTTTCTCTCGGGAAATGTCTAAAACAGTTCTATACATGCCCACTTGGAAGGTACTTTCTTCTAGATCAGAGTACCTTCTTTCATCTAAGTGGATAGAGGTTTGTTTCCAACTGTGCAGCGGATAGAGAACGGCTTGCTAATTATTCCTGTTGACGCTTGCGGCAGTTTGGGCAGCACCACTGTTCATGGATTATAAAATTCTCTGTGGGAGTGAGTTGCTTTATCACAATTCACTCACAGCTGATTGCCATCTTTATTAAACTGCCGTCCTGTGAAGCAAGATTCTTCTATGTTTCTCGACCTTGGCAACTTTAAGAAGTCTGGACTTCAACTCCCAGAATTCCCCAGCAGCAATAGCTGGAGCACTTTAGGGTTTTAGGTTTAGATCTCAGAAAACCCAGATTCAGGACTGCCCGCATCCAGGGATCTCCCTACGGGCCAGTTACTCTTTCTAAGCCCATCTTAACCCACAAAGTTGTCGTTGCAAGAAAAATTGGAGTAGGTGCCTATGCCACATTGAGCTCTTTAAGGAAAGATGGAATCTTTCTCTAACAAATACATTCAAATAAACAATGCAAGTATAAAGGGCAGGTGGATACATCAAGGGGAGTGTGTGTGTGTGCGCGCGCAAATGTATATAGCAAAAGCACTTAAGACTTGTATACCACTTCATGGAGCTTTACAGCCTTCTCTAAGCATCAGCATATTGCCCCCAACAATCTGGGACAATTTTACCCCTTGGAATGATAGAAGGCTGAGTCAGTCTTGAGCTGTTGAGAATCAAACTGCTAGCTGTCAGCAGAATTAGCCTGCAATACTGCATTCTAACCACTGCGCCACCTTGTTCTATATTGTAATTCCCTGAAAATAAGACCCTCCCCAAAAACAAGCCTGAGTTTGTTTTTTGTGGGGTGGACCCCTTACCCCGGGGCTAAGCGTGACCACGAGCACACGGGGGCTGACGGTGTCTGGCAGCAGCTGCAGCCTGCCAGCCCCTTGACGCAGAGCAGGTAAGTCCACATGCAAAGGTGGGGGGAAGTGTTTGGGCACCTATGTTTTTTTTTTTCGCGAGAGGCTGCAGAAGTGGACCAGCAGTCACGTGGCCTGCTGGATGGGGCTGTTGGGGCGGTTGCCACGAGGTGAGACAGGTGGGGGAGGGGAAAATAAGATCTACTGCCTCCCCAAAAATAAGACCTGTTTTGGAGGAAAAAAATATAAGACTGGGTCTTATTTTCGGGGAAACGTGTTATGTATATGTGTATGTCTATGTGTATATGCATATGCATATGCATGTGTATGTATAAAAGGGCTCCTCCCTGGAAAGTTCGTTTAATATCTGTCTCATTTTCTGTGTATGCAGAGAAACCACCTTTTTCACAATAATTTAATTTAATTAATTTAATTTAATATTTGCATTTGTATACCGCCCTTTCCCTGAGGACTCAGGGCGGTTTACAGGGAATTAAAATCAAAACATACAAAAGTTAAAACCGATTTAAAAAGCATTAAATTCACCCTGTACATTAAAACCCCAGTTAAAATTTTCCCCTCAGCCTGAGCCCGAGAGCTCAAAGAGCCAGGTCTTCAGGCCCCGGCGGAATGATCGGAGGTCGGGAGCAGTCCTCAGCTCTACTGGCAGCTGGTTCCAGAGGGCAGGCGCTCCCACTGAGAAGGCCCTATCCCTGGGTGTCACCCGCCGGCAATCTCTCACCGGCGGAACCCTGAGCAGACCCTCCCTGTGGGAGCGCACTGGGCGAAGGGCGTTTGATGCCGGCAGCAGGTGTTCCCTCAAATAACCCGGACCCAGGCCATATAGGGCTTTATAGGTGATAACCAGCACCTTGAATTTCACCCGGAGGGCAACCGGAAGCCAATGCAGCTCGCGGAGAACCATTGCTATTTCCGCTGTACTTAGACTTATTAAAAGAACCTGGATTTAATTTATATTCTAAAACATTAAATTAATTTTTACCTGCAGATATTAATGGAAATTCATTAGCCCTAAATGTGATTTTATTGAATGCCTGGAGGACTAAATTAACCAGAACGGAATGTGAAATTTAGTAAAAAGAAATAGATTCAGAAATAGAAAAAAGTGAGGAAAGATTAACATTATAGTTTTAAAAAATATTACTGAATATCTTGCAGCAAAAGGCAGATTTGAATGATGTAAAACTAGTCAAAAATTATGCATCACCCCAAAGTTTCTTCATAGGGAAAATGATCAACACATACAAATTGCAATGAAGACAGTTTCACTTGCAATAAAAAGATGAGAAAGTACAAATCAGACAATGCCACCCTACAAATAATTGTCAAATTGTTTTACAAGACCTACTTCACCTATGGCAATTGTAGCATAAGGACATAAAGGCACTTAATTACGTGAGACTTTTGATACTACTATTATATTTGCATCCTTATCACTAAACTGAAAATACTGACATTATTGCAGATACATTTTAAATTGTGTAAACATTGGCTCTAGCACATTAATCAAACAAATAAAAAACAATTTATAGTGGTTGTTTTCCCTATGGCTAGCACAGATTCTCTCATTTCTGACATTATTAATTAAATCTCAGTTTGATATCAGGGCTAAACATGTGTTTTCTGTGATAACCCTCAAGTACAAATAAATGATCCTATATCAAACTACTCAGCTAAAAAATCCATGTCTCTTTAACATTATGCTTTTTAGTTACCCCATATCACAGATGGAAAATTTGGTTGTGTGAAGGAAACCCATGTTCACAGGTAAAACAACAAGGTAACCTATGTTGTAACTATTTTAAAACATCATAATAAAAAAACCACAGCTTAGTGTATACTTATTAAGATTTAAGAAAATGATCAAAATCCTCAGGAATCCCCAGTAGTCTTAGGTTTTGAGACACATTTAGAAATGTTTAGAATTATTATCAGCACCCTACAAAATGGTGCATCCATCATAAGAACATATTAAGTGATCCAGGAACTTAAGCACAAGATGACAGGTTGGTTGGTTTGCTTGTTTATTTACATTTGTTGATTGGTTTGCTTATTTATTTACAGTTTTTATATTCCATCTAATCATAAAGTTTCTGTCAATGAACAAAATTAAAGTCAAAATTGTTTCCAAGGGAAACAATTACTTTTTTAAAAAACCTGTGATGGCAATCTTTAGTCAGCTGACTTGAAAGTCTAGTGCAGGGGTATGCAACCTTGACAACTTTAAGACTTGTGGACTTCAGCTCCCAGAATTCCTCAGCCAGCTATGCTGAGTCCACAAGTCTTAAAGTTGTCAAGGTTGTAGACCCCTGGTCTAGGGGAACTACATGGACCACCAGAGGCAAAATATTCTAGAGGATGGGAACTATCATTGAAACTTTCATCTAGTCTATTTCTTATGCATCTTTCAATATCTCCCAGCTGGATAGGCAGATTCCAGTCCTTTGAAGCATTGGTTGATATATCCTTTGCTATGCCACATTTGAAACTAATAACCAGCACTCTGAAATGACATGGAAACATATTAGTAACAAAGGAGGGAATTTTAGTATTATTGTTATTCTGCTTTAGCACAATTGTCCCACCTGCTCTTTAGCTGCTGCAACTTTTAGACATCCAAAGGCTGTCTCATGTTGAGTTGTTGTACAGCAATCAAGGTGACAACCTAGATCAAGTAGTATTGTAACTGGCATACCAAAAGACCATTAGGACACAGCTTTTATAGACTCCCTCTGTCTAGAGTCCAGGAGAGCACCCAGGTCTTGAACCACCCTTAGTGGGACCAAGACCTGATACTAAATCACTAGTGGGCCTGTTGCTATAGACAAATAGTAACCTTATTTCAGTACGATTTAGTATCAGTTTGTTTTTCCCCATCACACCCTCCAGGCACCAGTTCAAAGCTTCAGTGGCATCTCAGGCTCAGCCCAGAGTGGCAATGTATAACTTGATATCATGAATATGCTAATTTCACCCCACTCTAAAATGATTATTTGTCTCAGCAGTTTATCTATTAATGGGGACACCTCTGTGGAACTCCACACTGGAATCATCAAGGGTTCAAGTGCTTTCCCCCATTCTATGATCACCCAGTAGAAATACCCAATCAAATATTAATGAAATTATGAGATGGTGCTCCTAAAATCTAATTCTTATAGGTGGTTCAGAATAATGGTCCAGAAAGCTCTTATAAGATCAAGACACATACCCTGCTTGTCTAGATCCCAATTTAGGGTCCACCAAAAATGGCATTAAGCCTGTGACCTTGACTATGATTGGAAAGGATCTATAAATCCTCTGGGATCATTTGCCATTGTAGTCACCAAGAAACTGCAGACTAGGCAAAAGTTATCAGATATGTATGCATCCAAGGAGAATTACTTCAGGATAGGACACACTATTACCTCCTTCAGTGTTATAGCAACCTCTAAAGAAACATTCATTATCTCCAAAATCCAGCTACTCATGATACTTCTGGCTATGCAAAAAAAAAAGGACTGGATGAAGCTCACAATTATGAGGCTCAGATTATAGAAGACTTTGTCCATTTCCACAAAGTCAAAAAAATCACAGATTACCACCCTGCTTTCAGTCATAATGAACCAAACAACTGCTTGAGATCAATGATTGTGAAAATACCTCAAAGGAGAATTCTTACCAAATATTTTTACTATCTCTATTCTAGATCAACCAAGTGTGAAACTGAACTGTTGGTAATGACTTACAAAGCCCTACATGGCATGGGTCCGGATTACCTATGGCAACACCTGCGGCCGGGGTCAACTTCCCTCCGTCCAGTGCACTCCCACAGAGAGGGCCTCCTCAGGGTGCCTCCGATCAAAGAATGCCGATTGGTGGCCCCTAGGGGGAGGGCGTTCTCTGTGGGCGCGCCAGACCTGTGGAACCGCTTGCCAGTCGAGCTCCGGATGGCCCCCGGCCTTCGCTCCTTCCGGCGGGATCTAAAAACTTATTTATTCGAGCAATCCGACCTGGTTTGATGGGTTAGGGTTGGGGTTGTAATATGGCTTTTAATTACTGTTTATATTCGGGCATAATATTTAATTGTTTTTTAACTTTTGTACATCGTTTTTATATTTATTGCCCTGTACACCGCCCTGAGTCCTTCAGGAGAAGGGCGGTATAAAAATATAATAAATAAATAAATAAATAAAACTACCAATCAGAGTGTTATGAACTCCCTGCACCTTTCTGGAAAACTTCTGGATCTGGGAAGTATCACCATCTGTCAAAAAGCCTTCGATAGTGCAAGAGCAAGCAACCTGTGAACAGACTTTCTCTCAACCTCCCTGAAGGCTATTGGAGAGTACCAAGTGAAGTTGTGAAGGCACACACACAAAAATATCAGAATTCATTGGGGGAAATGACAGCTCTTTGCCAAGTCAGTTCCCCCAGGTTTACCCCACCCCCAAAAGGTGAAATAGGAGCATCAGAATTTGGTTTGAAAATGGCCAATTTCAGTAGGTTTGTCTGTCCATATTTATGGATTAAGAGGGCAGAAAAGGAAGGTCTTTGTGTTTTTGCTGCATAAATGGAAAAGGTTTGGCTCATGCTCTTAATGTCACCCTTATTTTTAACTTAAAACAAGATGCTTTATTGCATGTTAGTAGCAAAAGTTTGGAGAACTGAGAAGAAATAAATACAGATTTCTATTCTGTGTCTTTTAATCCTGGCTAACTATATTGCATAACACGTAGAAATAAGCTAAAATATGTTGGGCGAGTTTGTGGTTCTTTGTGCGAAGTCAATGCAGCCATTACGTGCAAATATTTTTAAAATAAAAGATAGTCTTTTGGCTCCCAGGATAACTGGCATTACTTTGCCATTACCACTTCTCCAGTATACATCTGAACTAGTGACCTAGAAGTGAAAGGATAATTCTCAAGTAATTTTAGCTTGCTTTGAATCTGAGTTTTGTACATCTTACTAATTACCCTTATCTAAATGCATTTATCTCTTTTGCTAACATCACTTCAAATTCATGGCAACATTGATTAAGTACCTGATGGCCTAGCTAAGCCATTTTTTGAAAAATTGTCAAGCTAAACTCTGTCTTTAGCATTTGTGGTCTCCTAAATAGTAATCTAGTCTCATTTATTCCAGCTAACAGTTAAGTGAACTCTATAAGGCATGAAAAAGAACAGATTTCAGTTTGACATCACCCAGTGTTCTAGCTAGGCGAGAAGGGTTTTAAAAGAATCACCAGACATTCATGTGATCTCATCCTGTCCATCTTTTTCACTTAACTCATCTAATATGCTTTTAGGATACAGTCAAACATCCTACAAATCATCCTGGATCTTATGCACCTGGAAATCAAAGACACTGTCTGGCATGCCACACCTTTGCTCACCCCATTTCTTACTTGACAACCACATGACCAGAGTTACAGTATTCTTAGCAGAACAACTTTTGTGATTTGGACACAAGAATATTTCAGACATTTTTAGGAACTTTCATAGAGCTATAATTGCCTTTTCATATAGTTGTCAACAGAATAGCTATAGGCCAATGAGGAATAACTTTATAAGGTCTGCCCATTTTGTAGCTGCTGCATGTTGAAGTCTCCTCTGATAAAATATGCACTTGTATATCAGCAAACGTGCTCATAATCTACAAATATAACTCATCAAGCTCCAGGTGAATCAAACTATAAAATCTTGCTTGTAGAAAATAGTTATCTCAGAATTCTTTTCAACATCCCCCTAAAAATGTTAACCACATACAGAATCAAATCCTGTATATTTGAGAATTTGTTTAACATATTTTTGGTTTTTCATGAGTGACTAATTTCTAAGAATTGTGATAAGCAATGGTAAGAATGTTATTATAAGCTGCCCAGAGTTATCTTGTAATTTTACAAACAAACAAACAAACATTAGCAGCTTCATTCTGTATTTAGTCAGAGGATATAAATTTGAAATGTAATTACATTTAACTAAACATAGTTAAAGATCTAGAGTCTTACCTTATTAGGATCATTATCTCACAAGCTTTAGATCAGAGGTCCCCAACCATTTTCGGCACCAGGGACCAGTTCCGTGGAGAAAGGTTTTTCCACGGACCGGAGAGTGTGTGGTTTTGTGTGCTGCTTGCATCCCACAGATGGGGCTTTGCTTGTTTGTGCGGACCGGGGGTTGGGGACCCCTGTTTTAGACCATTTCTTCCAAATGCAGTTGAACTTCCTAATCTTCTAAATAAATCTTGGAAAGAAGAGTCAGAAATCACATTTTCAGTTTGATCGTATATTGTTCTTCACTGGAGGCTTTACACATGTTTCTTCAGTTAGGGTTAGGGGCTGAAAATTATTAATTTCTAGCTTCTTCCTGTCTTATACTGAAAATATCCCTCCCTTTGATTTTTTTTAAAATCCTTCTAGTAAATCATTTTCTGCATCAGCTTCTATTGCAGTACTTCTTTTGTTTGGTCCTAGATACTTTCATTCTTCCAGAAGAACTGAAATACAGAAATTCATTATTGCGTTTCTTTTGCTTAAGCAGAGCAATGAGTTTGCATAAACTTCATTGTTTTCAATTAATACTTACAATCAATTCAGTTACAATTGAGTTTGTTTCTTGCAAACTGACTGCTTTATGTTCTTTTTACAATATCTGAAGTAACCTCTGCTTACTCAGCAAGAAACAATTGTTAAAGCTTCCACAAATGGGCAATCTGAAACTCTCAGAACATATTCTTCACAATCAGCATGTATTTTAGAAATGACCTTTTCACCCAGCTAACTATGCGGTTTTTGTAGACTTTCTCCACTTTATTTCTTCTCCTGTTGAATTCCATTGCTAAACTCCTATTAGCTGTCCCTGTTCAGTTGTTTAAAAAGAAACAGTGTGGCAATTATAGCTGTAGAGCTGGTATTTCTGTCATTAAACTGTTTAAAGTAAGAATAACATCTGAGAGATTCTGAGTTTTGATTAATGTTCTGATGTTTTACAGCTTTGCAGAGCCCCAAATGTTGTTCCAGTTTACTCTCCATATCCACTTATCTAAATCTGAAGGAGGGCTGAGTGGTATGATGGATACTCTGATGAGAAACATAGTGGTTGGCCATTAAATTTTATCACCTCTGCAAATGCTACTTATTGGAATGCTTTGGGGAATAGGTCTATTTTTGTGTATTTTCTTATTTTGTTGCTTTTCAAAAATCAGTTCATTGTCATTATGCATTTAAATGCATTTGTGCACGATACTCTATTTTCAGATCCACAAATTCTCTTAATGTTATACTTTATCAAGTCTCAGTCTAATTTCTATATATAGTTCACTAGTCTTTGTGTTAGCTTGCATTTGTCCCCTTTCATTTCTTTTCATTTTCCATGTGCCCCATTCATTGCCCCAAATTAATTTATTTTTACTAGTTCTCTGAATTTCTCTTGTATTGTCATTTATCTTCTTTGTATAAATGGTTATGAGATGTAAAATATTGTATCTTATACAGAGTAGTATTTTTAATCATATTGTGCAAACTTCTCTGACTTTTCTTTAAAAACTTATTTTAAAATAATCTCTAAACATTGTAATTCCTATAGTTGGACAATTTCTACATTGATTAATGTTTTATCTAAGTTCTTTGCTATTGAGCAACAGCTGCTCTGCTCTTTCTGCCATTAAAGAACTGCAGATAAATATTTTTTTAACAAAATATTGAAACTTCTGCTACTTTTATTCCATTTTACCAAAAAGTAAAACAGCTGCTAGTGTTTTGGGGCCTTCCAATTTAAGCCTATGGTCACATTTGTCATTAAATGCAATGTTGAGTTGAACTGATTGTAATCTTGTTGCCATCAACTCTCTTATTTGAATTATATCTTTCCTCCTTGAAATTTCTAATCTGAATCAGATTTTGGAATAATAGATGTTGTACACTTTATAAGTGTAAGCCATGTCTGCTATACTCAGAGCCCTACCTAATTTTGTTGTGCTGGGCCTTAATTTCTGCCCAATTGTGCCATTGACTGGTGAGAGTAATTTCTTCATTTATTATTGTTTCATCTACTGGTTTGTGTTTCCTTTTAAAAATTCAAAGCAGCTGCTATTTTCAATAAAGCATTAATTTTGGGAAGAAAACCTGAATGGCTCCTTTTAAAAAAAAAAGCTATATCCTGGTAAAAATGGATTCCCTCTATCTCCTAGCTGCTTTCTCTATATGAAGAAAAAAAATATCGGCTGTGCTTTCACCCAAAATGGAAAAGCAATTGGGAAAATGATTTTAAGCAGACAAAGAGCTGGAAAGGAATTTGCTACGCATCTGTCATCCATTTTTCCTTTCCTCATTCCAGCATCAAATGTTGAATTACCTTCAAAAAGACAAACACAAACTGCTGTGTGAAACTCAGCATCATATGTAGTTTGCATTTGGGGAATAACTTTACTGTGAACTCACTGTTGTAGCTCTGCATGATTATTTTTTTAAAAAAAACCCTACAGATCTATATTAACTTGAGCAGAGTAAATTAACATAGACAGAGGCTGCTATACCTTACTGCATTTCTTGAGCTGCTGATAAAGCAAATTGCACTAGAAGACCAGCTACTAGGACAAGATAGTGCTATGACAGAAATAATATAAGGAATAATAAGGACTCAGGTGTCCATAATTAAAGCTGTATTTCAACCATAGGGTTTCAGTTACATCATTTATCAATGTCATTACAAGCTCTTGACAAAATTACAAATTTATATGCAGAATTCAGAGATACATGATTTGTTAGAATGCATGAAGAATGTTTCTATTAAAAGCAGGCAGACAATATGTTAACCTCTAATGCTAGAAATGCCAGCAATCTAAGATAGGAAGAAAATCTGCCTTTGTTTCCCTTTCTTCTGCCTCCCCCACTTCTCCTTTCTGCCTACTTAGCAACTGAACAGATTAATTCCAAGAACCAAGTCAAGGTGGGCCAGGGAAAACTCAAAGTGACTCTCTAGAAAGATTCGCTGAGTATTAAAATCCATTTCCGTCTTGCTAGCATTTCAAGGGACGGGTGGGGGTTAACTGTTAAATGGCAGAGTAAATATGTTAGTGTTAAGTATTGGGTTCCTCCTGAATAATATAGGATGGTATGTGAGAACTTCCTAGATGAGGGAACAATTTTGCCCAAATCCTTAAACATGCACACAATGTTCCACTCAGTCAAGAAAGAGCCTTTCAGCCTTTCTTTCAATATTGCTTTGGAAGTTTTTCTCTGAAGCTTCTTTGGTCAATAAAACAGTGGCAGATAGAGGAGGAATACAGCTATTTTTATTTTATGAAGTTAGAAACAAACAGTAATATAACCCCTTATAACTTATTCTTTCATCATCTTTTTCAGGTTCACACACTTTAGTCTGCAAACCTGTATCCTGATGGATGGGTTATGCTCTTGTTGAAAAGGCACCAGCAGGAAGACAGCAAGCCCGTTTAATCATGGAGGTTTGGCATCAGCACTTGACCAGATAACTTCCCATAAGGAGACAGTGAGGGACAACCTAGGAAAGAGCCAAGAAAGGGGAAAGTGCATTTTTGTCTCTGTCTCCCTCTCTGAGACTATGACGCTTGCATTATCAGTATCAGCTACTACAGACTTATAGCAAATTTGTCTTCAACTTTATTATGAAAAAGAGAAAGGCAATTGAAGATAAACATGCAAGAGATGAGTAATGTGGGAGAATAAATGAATAAATACCCTGAAACAATAACCAAAACAAATGTTTCTCCAAATGGCAATAAAAGTGCATTAATTCACAGTTGCAAATTACTACTGCTTAGAGCAGATGTACTTAATTATGGGTTCCTTCTTAATTATGAATTCCTCATCAATTTGCAATGCAAAGCTTACAGCCTCAATAGATAAATGTTTCATTTTATTTATTTGTTGCAACTATTTAGTAGAGGGTTTATCTAAAAGAAAATATAAAAGAAGCAAAGTATATGTATTAAAAAATGCCATGAGATGTGTCTAGATGAATGCAAAACTGAAAAGAAAAAATGTTTTAATTAGTGCTATTATGGAACTCACTAAAGTATACAGGTGATAATCCACTCCACTGACAAACCTATCAACCTGATTACGATACATAAACATATGCTACTATTTGGGCTCTGTGGGGGAAGGGTTAAAATCATCAAGGTGGTGACCATACTCATGTGATCAAAACTCCAGTGGTGTTTTAGAATAAGGCCATGTCAGTGTTGGGATTCAAATATGTGGATAACTGTTTCTCTGTGTGGATGCTGCTTCTGGAAGTCCATTCTGGGCCTGGGCAACAAAAAATTAGCTACCGGTTCTGCCGAACTGGTGTGAATTGGCTGAATCCCACCACTGGCCAGTGTCCATAAGCCACAATAAATTAAACTAGAGACAACAAAGCACAAGTTAGGTAACCCTAGTTTATAATCTATATTATTCTGCTAATAAATACATTGTATCACAAAGCATCATAGGTGGCAGTTATGCCAGTGATATTGTACTGTATATATAAATCTAAAGTCCACAGATATGACAGAAATAGCATAAAACATTTATTTGGAAAATACATCCATTCATATACTGCATATATAATATGTGTCTTAATAATGTGTTTTTGGAAATTAAAAGAGAAGCCACATAGCTGTCCTGTTTTGGCCCTCACTCCAATCTTTTCAATGCCTCTTTTTTCCTTAATCTCTACATTGCCCCAACTTTCGAAAACCAAGAAAATGTTTTTCCCCTCTGCTTTCTTCAACTCCATCATTCCTTCTGATCTAGAAATCCTTCTCTAGTTTCCAAATCTTTTACTTATGTATTGCAAAGATTGCTTGGAGGTGAGAAATACTTCCAATGTAATCTACTGAATTCCCTGCGTGGATTGCCCCTGTGACTATGTAGGACAGATGGGGAGGAAGCTAACCACCAAATTGCAAGAATACAAGTGAACAGTTCGATGAGAAGACCCGAACTTATTGGTAACCTCACACTGCAATGAACAAGGACACACTTTCAACTTTGCAGCAACTTAGATTGTTGGACAAGCAGGCACAAAAACAGCCAGGGAAGTGATTGAAGCCGCTCATCAGTCAACAGGAGTGCTGATTTACCACTAACCTGTCAAGTACTTAGAAGGAGAGGGTTTGGCAGCACAAGCAAATGACAGCTAATGACTTAAAAGCCAGCATTAACACACCCCAATCAACATCTAAAAAGCTACTTACAACAAGCACTATAAATACAACAAACAGAACAGTACACACTCTGCTAGAGAGAAGTTCCCTGAAGATGGCTTCAGCACAAGTCAGAAGACAAAACCTGATCCTGATGACCGACCCAGATTGGATCCTGAACCATTATACTGAGAAACATATATTCACCTTCATTCTTTAATTTCCCTTGAAAATGAAGGACGATGCTACTATCCCTAACCTATTTCTATACCAGTTTCATGAAAGGACATCTTTCCTTTAACCTTCCTTGCCTGACCCCCTCCTTATCAATTTATCCAGAAGTGAGTTAATACTACAATTTCCTAAATAGACATATGAGTAATGTGTAGGCACCTTCTTGATATTTTTTTCTGATCCAGGGAAATGATTGTGAAAAGTGATGGAACAATTGAGAGAAAGATACTCTAACATAATTTCAGAGAAAGAATGTGCTTTCAGACAAGAAATGCTGGCATTAGTCTCTACTTCCAAGAGAAAGTAGAAGAAACAGAACATGGAAAGGGAATCCTTCAGAGGGAGCTGCAAAAAATGTCTCCATCTCTGTGACTAAATATGATAACTTTTTCCATGACAGCCTGATCTGGCACCTTCACGAAACCCACAAGATTAGACATTTATTTTTGTTTGGGAAATAGAAAGAAATCCAGACTCATAACCAAATTCCAGAAGAGGAAGCATTGTCAAATCTGTTTTGGAGCATGATTAACTTGCATCCCATGGAGTTCAAATATTAATACATCCACATCCAGTCCCTGATTTAATGACTGCATTAAAATTCAATAAAATGTACCTAATTGGCCTATTGCTTAGGCAATTGGCTTTGCATCAGTTCCAAAATGAGCCAACCAATTATGAGTTATTACAAGCCTTTCTTATATCCCACATGGAAAGAGTTTGACATTTTCCACATCAGGATTAAAAGATATAAGTCATCTGCCTTATAATGTATGCGTATGATTATATTGTTGAAATAAGTGCTATTTAGCAGTTCAGCAGTTTTATTAAGTGAATTCTATGTGCAAGCTTTATTTCTGACAAAGGATATATTTTTATGAAAATAATGGCAGTAAAGGTTTGCTATTCCAATTAAGGATAATAGAATTGATGTGGAAATATAGCACCTGTTTTACTTCAAACCGTTGTTTGATATGTTTCATATCTAATATATTTAACCCATCTTTGTTAAAAGGGCTAATATTAATACTCCAGAGAATTACTTTAGCCAACATTCAGTGAAGTGGTGAATTCAACAGAGCATCTATCTTTTTTGTATGATAAATCAAGTGAGGAACCCATTTCTTCCATTCTGAATGAGTGAGAAATCATACAATAGTTCTTGTTACTCTGAATGTTTCCCAAATCATCTTAGAAACATCTGAAGACACTTAGTATTTAATTTAAATCTGTTTTATCTTAATTTAAAATGGACTTTTAAAAATTTAATAATCTAGATGAGCAGTGAGTGGCGTGGTGGTGTGAAGATGATCACCTCCCACTCTGAAGGTTGAGAGTTCAATCCTAGGCAGCAGCAGATGTTTCTCTATCAGGGTGCAAAGAGAAAAATATCTACTGTGAATTCCGCATAGGCATCAGGAAGGGCATCCAGCCAGTAAATGCTCAGTTTCATTCAGCCGCCCTGACTCCATCCCGAATAAAAGGATTAAAGAGTTGTAAAAAGAAAAGAAAAAACAATCTGGATGAGCAATCCTTTTGAATGTTATTTAGCAGAAACAAATAATGTTTCCAAAGAATAGTCTGTCAACCCATGGACCAATTTTCTGTGACTATACAAACAATGCAGCATCCATGGATTTGGGTGAGAATATTATATAATTTTTATGGGTGATTGAGGGGCACAACATTTGGTAAAAAACATAAGTAGTATAAATCATAACAACATGACACAAATGATACATGTGATTTAGTGGGGTGAATGGGCTTGAAAGTTTAGTAAGCCATGACATGAAAAACAACACCCATAATTTGCCCCAGACTCATAATTATGAGTGTTGCATAATTAAAACTAGTTCTACCTAAAAATAACTAAAAAAGAAACCAAAAAGAAAATCAGATAATGGAATAAAACATATATTACAATCAAAACCAACAAATACATCAAATGTATATATTACCAACCCAACCCAGGGCCTGGAGAAAAGCCAGGGTTTTTTTTAAAGAACATCTAAAGGCTTGCAGGATAAGGATGATCTAAGTCTGCAGGAATTCTATTCTACAGGATAAGTACTGTAACGGAGAAAATGTGCCTCCTGGAACCTTGGATACAAAGCCTTCCCACTCTGTTATATCTTACAAGGAGGGCAGAAATCATGGGATATCAAGTTTAGATAGCAAGGGTCTATACCATGAAAGGTTTTATAGATGCTAACCAGCACTTGAATTGCACTTGGAGATTTGTTGGTAACCAGTAAGCATGTGTAGCAGAGACATTACATAGACATATTTAGATGTGCCTATAATTGCTTTGACTGCTGCATACTGGACCAACTGTAACACCAAATGGTTTCAATGTAAAGTCCATTACAGTAAACTTCATGTGAGGTGACCACGAGAAAGAACTACTGATTCAGGAAAAAGCACAATTGGCACATCAGAGGAGTTTATGCAAAGGCCATCCTGGCTTCAAGTGCAATCCCATTCAAAACTAAAGATGGAAAATTTCCAGGACCACAATACCTATTGTTATTGTTATGAAAAAGCCAGTTCTTCCACATCAGACCCAAACTGCTTTCAGGCATTATTGTTCTGTCCCAGCCTACGTGACTCCTTGTTAACTCACAAGGACAAACCCCTCTTCTAACAAGTAGGCTGGAAACGCATGAAAAACAAACCCCTTTTAATATTATTTACAGACCTGCAAAATGTCCCAAAAGCAAAGACAAACAAAACATGATTCAAATGGAGAATTGTTCACAGGCAAGGCAATCACAACATGATCCCATGAAACTTGAGTCCTTTGCAAACAGTCACCTTCAGCAACGAGCACCGCCCACACCTTCCCTTTTTATTATGCAGCCCCAAGGCATGGCTTCTCAATGCTTTCTCCTTCGCCCTTGGAGTTGCCCCATTGCCTCCTTCTGTCCTGCTCTTGTTGCCTGTCGGTGTTTGCAAGCATCTATGATGTCTTCCAGCTATGAGTTCTCAGAGTCTGACTCAGCTTCCCAGCACAGCTGGGTCTTAGCCTGAGCACAAGTGGAAGGGCCAGGCTCTTCATCAGATTGTAAGTCCTGGAGCTCATCAGAGCTTTCCTCTGACTCTGATGGCTCTCCAGCCCCCCCCCCTCCTTCTTTTCTGATTCCTCAGACTCAACTGCTGGGTCCACTGGCTGACACGGAATCACAACTATTATAGCATGACTTCAACAGCATCACTACCTATTTCTGCAGAAATAGCTGGCCCCTAATTTAAAGGTATTCTGCTTCCTTTCCTGGATTTATTCAACTTTTATGAGATTCCAATAGTTAAACAGAGTTTACTGGTAAGATGACATACAATAAGGATCCCACAATCTGTAAGCAGAGAGAAGATGGCCAGCCAACTGAGCTCCTATGTGGTGCTGCAGAAGAAATCAATCTACCTAGGACCTCATGAAGGATCTCCCAAGCTGGATAGTTCTGGTGGTGTCTATGAGGAATCTTTCTTCAGATTGCTCATCTGACTAAAAGAGAGTAATGATGCAGGAAAGCTCCTTTCACATTGCTGGCTATCCCAGCAACATCCCCGCTGACAAATTGTTAACAGAACCTAGAAAAAGAAGGGATGTGCCCTCTTAAAGGTTTTCCCTTCCTTCCACTTTTGCCCACAGGTGAGAAATGCCGGTGATGTGGGAAAGTTGTTTTCATACCATTGGTTTCTACCAAAATGTCCTAGATGACCAATGGATGAGAGATTGATGATAAGGGAAAGGTATGAGATGAAAAAGCAATGGCATGAAAGAACCAACTATGAAAGTACAGAAGGAGGAAGCTCAGATGATTGCATGTTGAGCAATATTGAAGATACACAGTCTGAGATCCCCTTTCATAAACTAAATATCCTCTAGAACAAATAATTTTAATAAAGTGTACATGATCTTGAAATCCCCCAACTTAGAAACACTTTGACTGGCAATAAAGAGACTGTATCTTCAACTGTAACCTATAGTAATTCAAAGCCATTCAAATTGTTTTACAAGGTGAATCAGATGGGATCAATGCATCAGTGAAATTAATCAGATTTTGGGGTTCTTGGTAATCTCTGAGCCTGTGGTTTTATTGTAGGCTGATCATTATCCAAACTAGGTAACATCATCAGTGCTAGTGGTAAAATGTCTGCAAAAAGACCCCCAAGGTCAGAGAGCACCAAGGACCCCTCATTTCACCCCTGAGCTACAAGTATTCTCCTTTATGGATTAATTTTAATTTTTAATCCCATTTATATCCCACCCTTCTCCGAAGACTCAGGGCGGCTTACAATCTAAAGCACAATGTGCTTAGCAATAATAATCATCATAATAATAATCAGATTACCTCTATGACCACAACTTGTTAATTGAAATGAATCAGTATCTTATTACAGAAATTTAATTGATTTTATGATTATAAGCTCAGTGAAAAGGGATTTTTATTTTATTTTTTTAATAACACTGCTGTTTGCCTTGAAGTGTGATCTGACATATATGCAATTTGCAGATCTTTTAAGGTTCTGTTGAATAAATTGAAAAGAGGATAATAACTCTTAGCTTCTTTTGGTAAGAGTTATTAACTGCATCCTAGACCATTGTTCATAATCAGACTGGACCAAGAGAAAAGTAGCAATTTCACAAGAAGATAACATGGAAAAGAAGGTACACAGAACCAATAAGGGAATATATGGTACACTAAGTCACATAATTTTCAGCCACTTCACCATGAGCCTCTTGTTATAAGAACATTATATATTAATAATCAGCACACATTTTTATTAACCTGTGTTGTTTTTTTTATATGGATGTGTCTATCTACCCAGACCTTTCAGAAATGATACTTGGAGCACTCCAAAACTCTATTTGATATAAACCATAATTAATGTATGCTACTCACAGGTTTACAGCACAGGTTTCTGGCTTAACCAGTGCCTGTTACCATCACTATCTTCGTAAGTTCATAAAAATGTGCCTCCTGAGTTCATAAAAAGAGCACTTTTTAAGTGGAATAGGTAGGTTATGTCCCATTAAACTGTTTCAATTATTCACTGTGGTAAATTCAATATGTCCTCCAAACAATCCTCCTTTTCTAAAGCATATTCCTTTACATTAGTTTGGATATAGCAATTTCAGCCAAGCCATTTTAATTTATACTTTCTATCCTTGCGAGAAGCAGTTTCACATAAAATTGCTTCCCATTTGAAAATAGCCTATGTTTTATCAGTTGCTCAAGCAGCCTCAACACACAGCATGCTATTTGCATTAATTAGGGCACCATGTGGATAACTATGGTTCACCAGGTAGTATTTGCTAGCTTCCTTCATTACAAAAGAATTTAGGCTGATTCCAACATGATCGTGAATTAAAACCCAAGAGATCAAACCTTTCTTTGAAAGTGACCATAGTCCTTGGCTTATATACCATACACCTTCACAGTCCTCCAGATGTAATTATATCTCACAGAATTCCCATATATTTTCTGGGAAAGACTGGAATTACAGTCCCAAAATATCTCCAGGGTTCTTGATTGCAGAAGACAGATATATGAAGAATCTCTTTCACTGACGTGAATGCCCGTAAACTTTCTCTATAATCCTTATTCCACAGTGATATTTTTCAGTAAATACCACATTATACAGTAATCTTTGACCTAGTTATCAGATTGTAAATGGGGAGCTATTTGTTAAACAATGTAAAAAATAAAGATCACCCAGATGCCATTTTGTTCACCAGTTATGCTCTGCTGTCACAGTCAGTTTTCAGATTTGTATAGTTTCCACCCTAAAGCTGTTTCAGTTGTTGAAAACATGGGGTTAGGGAGGGTGCCGAGCCTTTCTTAGTTTTCTGTTGATTTGGGGTATGTTTGATTGTTTTGCTCTTCCACAGTTTTATTGTTTGGTCTTTTTGTGAGTATTGCAAATCAACCAGAATCTTTTGCAAGATAGGTAGTTTTCCAGATCTAATCATCACTCATCCATCCATCCATCCAACAACAAATGATTCTTTTAAAAGTGAGATTCAGCTAAGTAGATGTCAGAGAATGGTTACCAGGGCAATGTCAGGGAAGCATAGCTTAATCCCATTCCAAGAAATTTGAGAAAACAATTCAGACCAGTCTCCAATTCTCATGAAGCTAAAGCGAGCAAGGAAGAAGGGAGGACATTTAGACATGTATTATTCTGTTAGTATAGCAGTTTCAATATGATTAGTCTTGAAGTGTATAGCAATGTTTTTTTTAAACTTGGTTTAACCTATAGGACTCAACCCAATTCAATGTACTGTATTTTTACTGGATTGGATTTTATTTCCATTCTTTGAGTCTAGAATTTGTGCAGTATTTTTTCCACTATTTTGCTTCTTTGTTGTGAACTCTTAAGGTATTTGGCTCTTGTCCTCCAGTAAAATCAGCTTCTGAAAATATGTCTCTCAGCTCAACCTACTTCTTGGAGTAATTGTGGAGAAAAATGCAAGGGAGTGCTATATGTGCAGCCTTGAACTTCTGAATGAAATATAACAGATTCTTATATAAATAATATGGTAAAATCACAATTGATTAAATAGCTCCCTTGGATAGATATATACCCTTAATATGGTAAATGAAATTTTACAAGCAAAATAAACTTCATAAAGCAATTTGTCCAGTTCAATAGAAATTGATATAGTAATCTTATAAAGTATAACTTTTCTACTTGGGGACAAAACATGATAAAATTCATAGTAGCAATTTTTTATGTGGGGCACCCTCATGACAAATTTAGACAAACTGGGATAAATTTTCTAATGACATTAAAATAATAAAAGAAAATAAATAGAAGTGGTATTTGTACAGAATTATAGTATTTTTTTGTTAATATGGTTCAAATATTGGGAGGGAAGATCTGTTAAGAGAGAGGTTTAATATATTCAGTTTTTTTAAAAAGATAAAAGAAAAACACCTTCAAGCTTTACTCAGCTTCTCTTCACTTCATCTATGAAGTTCTTTTACCATCATTATGGAAGTGGAACACCAATGCTTTCTTCCTTTTTTTTTAATGACTTCCCACTGTAGTTTATGCTGTGGGATTTTCAGGCAGGTCAGTATCTGAGTACTAATTACTTAGTCTCTGAGATAAGAAGCTATTGTGTAGCTCAGAGGTGTCAAACTGCTGGCTTGCGGGCCTGATGCATCATAGCAAAACCGCACCCACCCCATTGCCGGCAATGGCAAAAAAGTCATGATATGTCGCAACACGTCACGTGACTTTGCAAGTTTGATACCCCTGGTGTAGCTGCTAGTTAATGGACCTTAGAAAGGATGCAACTATTCAAGATATGTGACTGGTAACAATGAGCTACATATAGCAAACCATATTCCAGTCTGAAAACTGAGGGCAGGCTTATCAGTCAACAAATTAAGTTTCCCTTAATGAATGGCATGATACTTCCTTTGTTACACCTGCAGGTTCAAGACCAGGAGCACAGTACAGCAACACAAAGTCAGAATAGGACAAATTCAAGCCTGTCTATTATGCCTGAGGAATCCAGGTTAGGCAAACATGATATGCAAACGCAGGTTTTTATTATCCTCTGCTCTGCCCCATATTGATGGATTCACTATGATCTTAATCAAGTGCCAAATTAAAATCAGTATACCTGAATATTAACAAAATTACCTGGATTTTACCTGAGGCAGAAATATCGTTCATCCACACATGCTTAAATATGGCCTCAGAAACAATTTGAAGCAAATCTACAAGTTTGCAGAGAAGGCTGCCTACAATAAGTGGCAGAGGTTTGCCAACTTAATTATTTAAGCATGGTTGGAGCACATTAATATGAATGAATGAATGAACCTTTATTTTTGTTTTTATTCCATTTATATCCCACCCTTCTCTGAAGACTCAGGGCGGCTTACAAGCTTAGCAGTAGCCTTCATTCTATGTATATGCCTGCTTATTAGGGCTTTCACACACACCCCAAGCGGCATTATTACAAAGTCAGCTTATTGCCCCCAACAATCTGGGTCCTCATTTTACCTACCTCGGAAGGATGGAAGGCTGAGTCAACCTTGAGCCTGGTGGGATGCGAACCTGCACTAATTGCAGGCAGCTGGTGTTACTTAAGGAGGCATTAGCCCACTGCTCCACCAAGGCTTTATTGTCAAAGTACAACCATGTATACATTGAGATTGGCTGAGCCTCTCTTTGTGCCCCCCCACAACTCACAGTGACAAACCCACCATCTTGTTACACCATGTGAGCTAATTGCACAACACACCGGGCTTGCAAGTCAATCATACATAGAGTTATTTCCCGTTCAAGAGCCTGACAGCCCATGGATAGCTGTTCTTCAGCCTGTTGGTATGGCTGGCTATACTCCTGTATCTCCTGCCCGATGGTAGGAGCCTAAAGAGGTACCGACCAGGGTGTGAGTCGTCCCTGAGAATTTTCCTCACTCTTTCAAGGCAGCGAGCCCTGGTGATGTCATTCAGTGGTGTCAAGGGACAGCCCACAATGTTTTGTGCTGTGCTCACCACCCCTCTGTAATATCTTCCAATCCACGGCTGTCAGGCCAGCATGCCAAACCACAATACAGTGCAAGAGGACGCTCTCTATAGTAATTGGTAAAAGAAAGTCATTAGCCATTGTTCTACCCTGTTCTTCTGCAAGACCCTGAAGAAGTGGAGTCTCTGTTGGGCCTTTCTGGCCACTTGGGTTGTATTGACTTTCCAAGTAAGATCTTCTCAGAGGTAGACTCCCAGGAATTTAAAGGACAAAACTCTCTCCACACAGCCCCCCCGATGTAAAGTGGGGCAGGTTCCTCCCTTTTCCTCCGGAAGTCTAGCACCATCTCCTTTGTCTTGCCAATGTTCAGGTGCAAGTTGTTCTCTAAACACCATAGGGAAAGTTTTTGTACCTCCCCCCTGTACACTGTTTCATCTCCACCTGTAATAAGACCCACTACGGTGGTATCATCTGCAAACTTAATGATCGCAGTGGATGGGTCGGATGATACACAATTGTATGTGTACAGTGAGTACAGGTAGGGACTAAGCACGCAGCCCTGTGGTGAGCCCTTGCAAATATTTAGGTGAGAGATCACTAGTCTCTCACAATCTATCATAGATCTGTTGGGTAGCCTGGAAAGTAGAAAAAAGTCCGAGACAGCAATGGCAAATCATCATTTTTCCTATTCAAAATGATTACACACACCTTAAATCTATATTGTATTGTTGCTAATAAAATCACATGGGCTTGCCACTGAAGCCACTAGCAGTCACATGCAAATTGATTTACATACCTTTCAAGTTTCAAGAGGGCTAGAATCATATTAAGATTCAATCAAATTTGGGTATATTCAAGTTTAAACTGCCCAAAGAAAAGTATAGTCTTCTTCATTCTGAATAGAAGAAAAACGATGAAGATAAATTAGAATAAAATAGAATAGAATACGTTTGAAAACCTCTGGTCTAGAAGGTTAGGTGGCCCTTCCTTTGATATAGACTTTAAGACGACTCTAAGTCACAGGTGTCAAACTTGCGACATCATGTGACGTGTCGTGACTTTTTTCCCATTGCCAGCAATGGGGAGAGTGTGGTTTTGGCATGACGCATCTGGCCCGCAGGCCGGCAGTTTGACACCCCTACTCTAATTTCACATTAGAAAAATCCTAATGTCGTAACTCAAGTATGTGTTTGGCTAGGACTTGAAATTTATAATTGATGCTCACATATCACATGACAGAAATTGCACCATAATACATAATCCCTGACTTGATTAGTAATTCTTGATTCTAACTTCAACTGATGTAAATGTTCTCCCTCATTTTCATATTTCTCCCATTTTTCTGTTCTGTTTTATGTATCTACAAATCTGAGTGTTAACTGAGGCAGAATGTGTTATACATAAACATGGGAAAATGAATATTTTACCTTAAGTGAAATAGAAACAACAATTGGTATAAAAGCACTGTGTTGAACACACTATAACCTATACTAAGGAAATAGCTTTTTTAGGAAAATGAAAAGTGTCAGCTAGGGACAAAAACAGGTTTCTCATCTAACTCTACTTTTGATTTTGATATTTGTTCATGCACTCTTAGGAAAACTAATCTCAGATTTCTAAAATCTACTGAAATTAAGCAGA
>NC_138204.1:184975832-185068332 GCF_964194415.1 Vipera berus | reverse complement strand
AATCCTTTAATTTCTTTAAAATAAAATTAAAATGTTCCATTATCAAAGTCTTCACTGTATTTCTGAAGATCTGTGCTGTAAGCTAATTGTGAATAATTTAGTATCATCTTACACATGGCTACTGAGACGTAAGTCCTAGTTAATTTTTGTTTCTGGAAAAATATGTAGAGGATTGCAGTATAATGCCATCTTCTTACGAACACAAATTTGGAAATAAGCTGATTTGTATATGTATTGACTACATAATAATGGTCTTTACTGACTCAGGATATAATTTGCAAAGAAATACTTTGTGTTGGGTTTATCTATATACTTATAGCATGAGTATAAAAATAAGCATGAAAGAATTTCTTGTTATACTTAGAGTTCCAGCTTTAAACAACTTTGCCAATAGAATATTCTGTTTTATTGATTAATGAAAAAGCAGTATTCATGATCTATGTAACTGGCTAGGAAACTGTGGAAAATACATTTTGAAATGCTGCTGCAGGGAAAATAAAGTAATACATAGAAATTAGAGCTTAAAGGATCTTCTAGGATCAGTGTATATGTGACAGTATAAGAGTAAGAACCTGAGAACATACAGGATAGACATGTTATTAATGGCATGTATGGTGCTGATGTCATTAATATCCAAGTGCTTAACACTCCTCAGAATAAAATAATTAGAACTCAGAGGAAGAGACTATTAGATTTAATAAAGCAACCATTTAATGTTTTTTACAGAATCATTACTTTTATTTCATGAGAAGCTAAAATGTATAAACAGACTTTAGATGGCCTCTGTTAAAATTTGTAGGTGGCATAACACACATAGTAGAAAGATATTTTTAAGACTTCATGAAAATTTAATTATATTAAAATATGTTTTAGTAAAATGCATATAGCTATTTCTGGTAATAAACTATAGTATATTGGGAGAATGTATTTTTTTAAATAATAAATAATATCCTTTGACTTTCTCATAATGTACACAAGCCTCTGACTGAAGATTTTTAAAAACTGGATGGACCACAAGTGTTCAATAGGTAAAATAATCAAAAGTTTAGGCCTGTCTATAAGTGCAAAACAGTTCATCAAGAAATATTATAAGTGAAGCTCATCGTATTTTGAATATTGTAAGATTAGTTAGAAGAATTTATTACAGATATAAACATTAACAACCTTTTGTTTAAAGTATTTTAGTATGATCATAATGATTGGATTTATTTCATTTATTCTTTGCTTGACTTATCCAATCATTAGGCCATCTTTTGTTAACTTTCCTTGATGCATGATGTTTAAACAAATGTCAAATTTCTTCAGTTGGGAGATTATGGCAATTAATGATGTGGACATACAGCATTCAGAACATAAACTAAAGGTACGATAGCCCATTACCAATAAGTAAATCCAAATGAAAAGATTGGTGCTTAAGCTTGAGATGACATGACTGAATTTTTTCTATACATTTTTCAGATCTTTCATATATCCAGACACACACACACACACACACACACACACACACACACACACACACAAACACACACATATCTATATACATACCAATACATACCAATGGCTTTTGAGTACTCTTGTGTTACATCAAGAGCTAATTAATGAATGGGACATAAGGCTACATGCTACTTAGTTTGGATTTGTTAAGTAGAATAAGAGTAACCTGAAAAACAAAACTGAGCCATGCTAATGAAAGTAACTATTTTAATTATGCATATATTTATGTAAAAATTAATTATATATATGCTCAAATATAATTTGATAAATTTTCTACCTATTTCATCATAAAATAAAGAGAGAAGATACAAATGTACATTTACATTCATAAGCATTACTGTATCACATTTTAAGTCTATGAGAGGATAATATTTGGAAATGGGGGATGACTATTAACAGATTTTGAAATATTTTAAAAGTTGAAAGAAGTAAACTAAAGGATCATAATCAGGATCAGGGCATAACATTGACTGAAAGAAGTTTGATTAAACTTATCTCTGCATCAAACACAAATGGAAACTGCTGCCCACAGCAAAACAAGACGTTAAAATAGGTTAATAAGATATGAAGCATATCAGCAATGAGTATATATATTAAAGAACTGTGGAGGAGGAATACTTTTTACTAATGAAAGTTTAATATAATCTACTCTTTTTATTTTCAATTCCACTATTCCATTAAGAGTCATTAGGAATATATATTTTCTGGGTAATAAGAGAGTTTATTTAGCATATGGAAGAATGAAATATTTCAAGATATATATTTGCTTAGCATTTCTACAAGAGATTAGCTACACCATTTGAAAGTGTTCTGCCTTAGTCTTAATTGATATTTCATAGATTATTCTACTGCATTTATTATTTGAAGATCTGCTAACTCAAACTGATCTATATGCCCAGTATCTAGAAATAACCTGCATGTTTAAGATTTAGTCTGCATATAGATCTTCAATGTTTATATCAGCTGTTAATATAAATTTAGCTGACCCAATGACAATAGGGAAATATTGCCTTGAATTTCAATATTTAACACTTTGGTCCATTTCTGAAATATGCATTATGCATACTGTTGCATCCTCAAAGGCACAAAGATGGAGTTCAGAAATATCTGATAGAGCCTCACATTCTTTTAATTGTGATATCTCAATTATAGATCAGTGCTTTATGATTTAGAGTTAAGTCTTAGCTGTACTTTGGATGAGGAAGGGGTAGAAAAAAATTATATTCCTTCCTAACAGAATGAAGGCTGTTAGATATTATAGCTAGATGGTTCTCAACCAAAAAGCAACAGTATTCCCCAAATTGACTCATACAACTTGCAGGCCTAAATATAAATGGAAAATGGCTTAACGAGTAAGTTATTACTAGGATTGAGAGCAGGAAAAAGGTAATACCAATAATAAAATTTAACAACTCAGTCAGGATGTTAAGCTTATCTTCAGTAACTGCTCTGCAAAGAGAAGAATTCTGGAAAATGCAGAGAACTGTCTTTCCAGCATTTATTCCATATCAAAGTTATGACTTTTATTCTTCCAAATTCTGAACACTTGTTTTCAGGAAATTAAAGTTTGGAGAGTGAATATAACACCAGAAATTGAAGTCTATGTCTTGAGGGCTGTTTCTGCTAGCTCATATGTTTTAGAAAGACAGGGGTTTGACTTTGCAATCTCGTTCTACAACTGACTCATCTGAATGAGAAAGTTTTGTTTCCATGCATAGACTAAACTTCTATATTTTTTCTTTAACCTATCACTCACCCATTAATGAAAACAACTGTAATTGTTTGCTTTTAAGTTAAATTCTTACACATATGCAGTTTTGCTTATAAGTGTGTGCTTAACAAAAGATACAGTCTTTTGATTTTATTACATAAAACCAGAAGGAACTGTTTCCCATTATGAAAAGAAAAATGTAATGAATTAAGGAAAAAAAATGGAAAACATGATCAATGGAATGGTTATTATCAATTAGAATAAAATAGAAAAGGTACCATTGCTATAATTCTAATGTTGGCAATCAGCAGTAAATGTGAATAGTTTTAATTTAATCATAAGACACAATAATAATGAGAGGCAAAAAGTTTGTATAAATGACACTATCTCAGATAGGAAAAAAATATTATAATTTTATTATACTTTATTATACTATAACACACAAACTAACTAAATAGATGCACCAAGTGAGGGGTGACATGATAGCAGTGTTCCAATATCTCAGGGGCTACCACAAAGAAGAGGGAGTCAAGCTATTCTCCAAAGCACCTGAAAGCAGGACAAGAAGCAATGGATGGAAACTAGTCAAGGAGAGAAGCAACCTAGAACTAAGGAGAAACTTCCTGACAGTTAGAACAATTAACCAGTGGAACAACCTGCCTCCAGAGCTGGTGAATGCTCCAACACTGGAGGTTTTTAAGAAGAGACTGGACAGCCATTTGCCTGAAATGGTATAGGGTTTCCTGCCTGAGCAGGGGGGTTGGACTAGACCTCCAAGGTCCCTCCCAACTTTATATTATTATTATTATTATTATTATTATTATTATTATTATTATTATTATTATTATTATTATTATTATTATTATTATTATTATTATTATTATTAAATGTTTGGAAATAAATTTTTCCCAGATATGTAATTTTTCTACTTGCATTTTTGCAAATACATAAAGTCAATCTGCCTAGAATTTATGATTGACTATATTAATTCATTACCATAACTGTTACGGAGAATCAGGAAAAATCACTGTTGTGAATTAAATAAAATAAGATTGATTTTAGCTCAATCCTTACCATGATTATTTAGAAGCCCCACTGATTTCAGTGCAATGCTTTGAATTGCAGCTTTAGCTGGATACAGTTAAATCCCAGAGTTTATTATCACTTGAATGAGATTTTGTCTCAGTTACTAATGCCATCCCTCAATTTGCTTTTACTTAGTAAAATGTTTTAAAATGCGACAAATGTATGTGGAGTATTAAATTATAAAAATGTATGATTCTCAGAATTTTATTGGATGAACTGATAAATAAATGTAAAAGTTCTAGTTAAGAATGTTATTTCATTGACATATACATTGTTACTTAAAATACCCATTACATTTAATGTTGTTTTACTTCAAAAACAACATATTGATAAAATATCAGCTAAGTAAAATTCATACTTTATTGTCATTGTATTTTATTTGGGCATTGGTTTAATCTCTTTAATTTTTGTACTGTTATTTATTTATATATGCCCTGTTAACCGCCCTGAGTCCCTCGGGAGAAGGGCGGTATAGAAATTGAATAAAACCTAAACCAAACCTAAACCATACTGTTTTAAATCCTGACTGGATTCTATTTTTTTGTTTATTTGCTGCCATCAAGGTCCTGGTATTGTCTTTGCAGTTCCTAGTATTACCTCCTACAAAGTCTTGGAAAAATCCTCCAATATTTTGGAGCAGTTTATGGGACTCATAGAGACGTACAAGTGCAAGCGAGTGGTAAAGTCTGAATCCAATCTTATTTGGGGCATGCACAGGGAAGGATTAAAACCTGCAAGAAGGTGGGCATGATGTTGCAATTCAAGTCTTCAAGATGTGAAGTATGATGCCATGATCCTGCTCCCCATCTTGTAGATTTTGACTTCCCTGATATTATTGTCTCCTGTTCTCTCTGGTAGATCAGGATCCAGCAAATTCTGGATAGGTTAGGAAGCATTCACTCACACAGGTTCTGAACAAATTATTTTTATGGTGTACAATCACAGAAAGGTCCTAAAGTACCACCTCTATCTCAACAATGCTGACTTTTTTTCTTTTCATGTTTACTTACTGTTTGAACTTTGAGGAAATCCAGTTAAGGAAGATGGACCATTCATTCCAGGTAAAAGAACTGGAGGAAGTCCAGGTAGTCCTGGGTAAGCTGCTGGCAAACTGATTCCATGAAGCGAACTGCTGTCCATCATGCCTGGCTGCTGTACTGTTAAGCCTAAAACATCTGTAGCCTTTTTAATACGATCCAATTCTTGCTGTGCCATCAACTGTCTAACAGTTGTAGGAGCTAAGTAGTCTTTTTCCCGGTCCAGCTGACTTCCCACAGTTTCTCGCACTTTTGTTATGTGTTGTTTAGAAAATATATGGTCTCTTATGGACAAACGTGCAGAATACTTCACCCCACATAGAGAACACTCTGGTCTTGATCCATCAGTTGCATTCTGATTGATCATAAATGGCTTCCCTATGTTTATTTTGAATTTCTTTTCTTTTGCTCTCGCATTTTGAAACCAAACTTGTACCACACGTTTGGGCAGGCCAATCTCATTCCCCAGCATTTCACATTCTTGCATGGTTGGAGTCCGATAGTCACTAAAGCAAGCCTTCAAGACCTTAAGCTGTAAATTACTCATTTGTGTCCGAAATCGTTTGTGACCAGGCCGATCGCCACTTTTAGATTTAAAAGGATTGTTTGCTCCAAATGGATTAGGTGAACTTGGATCAGCAATGCTTGATGTTTCACTGCGATCAGCATTATCATCAGGATCATCAGTAATGTAAACACTTTGGTCGTGATCACCATCTTTGTCACCTAAATGGATTGATGGGCTCGTCAGAGAGAATAAATGCCTATCATCAATGTTCTCCATATTAGGCATGTTTGTGTTTTTTGGCAAATTATCATTGAGAATATTTTTTGGCTCTTTAGAAGATGATGTAGATTTCACATCTTTTGAACAACCACTCATACTTTCAGTTTCATTGTTTCCTTCATCTCCTGTTGTAGCATCACTAATTGCTGTATTAATTGATGAAGTTTCATCAAAGTCATTTTTACTCTGATCATAACAACTATCAACAGGAGCAGCATTCAGATTTTCAATATCTTCATTGCATTCTGCTTTGAAAGACGAAGGACTTAAAAGATTCTTCGGTGACATTTCTGCAGTTTTACTAACAGGAGTTGAGACAGTAGAAGCTAATTCATTTTCACTTGATAAATCAATTTTTGTTAAAGATGATGGATAATCAAAAAACATGTACTTTTGTGGGCTTTCTCCTCCATCTTCATTGACTATTAAAGGACTTGGTGGTAAACTATAACCTGCCTGTTTTCCTTCATTCCAATGTCGACTGCGAATATGACTTTCTAAAGCTGATTTTGCTTTAAACAATGCTCGACAAAAAGGACATCTTTTATGAGACTGGGCTGGCCCTACTGCACGAAATTGCCCTTTTCTTTCTCGAGCTCTTGTGTTTTGAAACCAGACTTGTACCACCCTCTTTTTAAGACCTACTTCACGTGCAATATGATCTAGCATTTTTCGAGTAGGATTGGAATCCAAAAGGTATTTTTCATAGAGTATTTCTAACTGCTCTGGAGTAATTGTAGTTCTCAATCGTTTATCGCGGTGCTGGTCCTCACCACTGTTTCCTCCCTCTTTTTCACTACAGTTATTATCTTCCTTATCATCCAGTTTTCTTTTAAGTGAGCCAGAAACTGAAGCAGTATGGTGAGTTGTGTGAGTTGAACCTACTTGTGGTGCCATCTGGGCCAAAGAACTATTCAGCAACTGACCTGTCATCAAAGGGTTATTAGGATCAAATATCATATAGGGCATATCTATAGGCCTTTCTAAAAACTGAGAATGAAGAAATTGATTTTGTGCTGCTAAGAAATGCATGTGTTGATGTTCCTGCCAAAGTTCTAAAGTGGGAAAGGCAACTGTACACTGGTCACATTGGTACTGCAGTAATTGAGGAGGTAGACTGTTTTGAAGAGGACCCATTGAAATTGTTAAAGGACTGGAAGGAACTGGTGTAGATTGTGATGTAGAAGGTGGTCTGCCTCCTATTTGGGATTGTTTGTGTTGCTGTGCTTGAGAAGCTGAGGGCTGTGAATCCATAGAGGATCCTGTGGAGGATGTTAGTGTAGATTGCATTAATTTGTTGCTTTGGGAGGAAGTCTCAACTTGTTTAGGTGTGGTATCATTTTGCTTTGGCTTTTCAGTTAAATCAGGTTTGGGAGAGTTTTTGTCTGGCTCGGGTTTGGGTGATGGCATCAAAGGAGTACTAGAACCAGATCCAGAGCTTGCTGTGGTAGTTACAGCCATACTTTTAGATGAATCAGATGGACCAGAAAATGTATAATTCTTATAAAGAGTTTGATCTGTGGCATCCATTGAGTCCTCTGTTTGACTTTCATCTTGGGCATCATCATCCTCATCTTTATAACACAGTTTTTTCTGATGAGTAATTAAGTCAAAAATTCTGGGAAAAACTACACTACATTTTTTACATTGATATTGCATGTTACTAGTCCTAATGTATCTCTCATTGGTGAGTTCCCTTTTCTCGTTATCTTTAGTTTCAGCTTGATTCTCATAGCTTTTTCGAGCCTTTTGCCGTGCATTTTGGAACCATACAACAATAACACGAGTAGGTAAGTTAAGTACAGTTGAAAGTTGTTCAATTTCATCATCTTTTGGATAAGCATTTGTATCAAAAAAATCTTGTAACACTCTCAGCTGGTAGTCAGTAAATCTCGTTCTAGATGATCGCTTGCTTAAAGATGCATCAGATTTGAAATGTTCTAAAGAACTGGTTTGTGGTTCAATTCTTATATCTTCCAAAACTGTTATGGGAGGATTACTAAAATTGTATGGAGAATCTTTGTTTCTCTGTCGTTCCTTAAATAAGGTATTTCGAAACCAGTGTTTAATAACTTTTTGTGAAAGCCCAGATTTCTCAGCCATTTCTTGAATCTGTTCCTCACTGGGAGAATTATTAATATCAAAATATGCTCGCAGGATTTTCAGTTGGTCATCTGTGATTCTAGTACGGGGACGCTTGAATTGAGAGTGTCGTAGAAAATTTGGATCTAATCCAAGCTGTTGCTGACAAAGCTGAGTAAGATCTGCAGATAAAGCATCCATGGGTGGTAACTGAAGGGCAAGCTGAGGAGGTAATGCTGGGTGTTGCACTGGTTGCATCATAATTGGGGGGAAAATAGGAAGATCTAAAGACACTGGCAGCTGCACTGGTGGTGGAGCAGAAGGTGGAGGTGGTGGTGGTGGAGGTGGTGGCGGAGGCGGTGGAGGTGGTGTTGGCGGTGGAGCTTGCAGAGGAGTGGGAGTTATGCTCTGAATTTTTCCAGAGCTAGATGAAGGTTGTGAAGGAGTTACAGATGGAGCTGGAGGTGGGGGTGGGGGTGGTTCTGGAGAAGATGGTGAAATAGGATAGAGTTTGTCATATGCCTCCCTGTATTGACAGGCAAATTTTTCTAGAGCACCATATGGGAAGAACTGACCATGGACGTGTTCCTGATGACTCTTCAATATAAGTATGTTTGAAAATAATTTGCTACACGCTGCACATTCCAATTTGTCAGTATTTTCACAATCACCATTTTTACTTTTCTTCTGCACCTTCTGCCTATTCTCATTATATTGAATAACCAATTCAAAGCCAAAATTTTCTAATAAAGCTTTGGCTGCATTTCCTCTTGCCCCAGAAGCAATTCTAGGTGGCGGTATAATTGGTTCTGAAGACTTCTGCTTCTTTATTTCTTTGTTTTCTTTCAACCCTTCACTATCACTTGTGAATTCTTGCTTTGGTTTTTCTTGTTTCTCAGAAATCTCTTCAGATTCCTTAACTAAGGGCATATCCTTCACCATCTGGCATTCCGTATTTACCGCAGGATTTTGCTCTGCTTTTACCAACTTATTAGCCTGTTGCTGTTGCTGCTTTGGAGGCTGAATTTGAGGTGGTGCAGCCTGATACTGTTGTGCCTGTTGCTGTAATAGCTGTAGCTGAGTTTGACCGACATGGTGCTGAGCTTGCATCTGCTGTTTTAGGTCTTCTAACAATGAACCTGCCATACCTGCCATTCCAGGCATACCAAAAGTGGCAGAAGCAGGTAAACCCAGATCAGGGCTCAGACTGAATTCAGTCCCTGGAATATAAAACGGAAAAAGAAACTGTGGTTGTTGAAATTGCAGCAATGCCTCTGGTGTCATAGGGAAATGAGGCAAAAATGCAGGATTCAGGAACTGTGGCTGGAAAAAAGCTGCTTGCTGCTGCAATTCATGCTGGAGTTGCATCTGCAGTTGTGCTGGTGACTGGGGAGGATGATGTGTAGGCTGAGCAGAAATCAATTCAGAAGCCTGTTTTTTATTTAACTCTTTGGCATCTAGGTGAGTTTCTTTGCTATTAGCTGCTGGTAAGCTTGTAGACTCTACTGATCCTTGGCTAGGGCTATTAACGCTCCCTGCTGTACTAGTTCCACTTAATGTATTACTGTTTGGCTCTAATTTTGCAGCCCTTGCCTTAGTCTGATGCAGTACAGATCTCATGTGGATTTCCAGTGTAGAACTTTGGCTGTAGGAAACATTGCAAATGCTGCATTTATAGGGTTTGTTGTCAGTGCTGCTGTTTGCTTCTTGAGGGACAGGACTGGATGCTTCCTGCAACACTTTTTTTAGTTTATGTAAATGGGAGACTGAATTATAATGGACCAAAAGAATGTTCTTTTGTGTGAAAGATTCTTTGCACACTGTGCATTTATATGGACGAGAAGGATCTAGAAACTTTTCCATAGTAAAATTTGGCCCTTTTCTAAAAGGTAAGGTCCGCTTTGGTTCTGAGCCCATTTCATCAGGAATCGAGCTGCTGTCACTTCCTACAGGGCTTGCTTTGCCTTCCTGGTCCACCTCATATTCCCTTTCTATATCTTGTTCTAGTGCATGTTCCTCTTGCGCCATACTTTCATTTTCTGACCAGAGTTCACCATTTACAGGTAAAGATGCACACAGCTGCTGAATTTCAGCTTCACTGAGTTCTGGATGGCCTGTTTCCAAATGTTTTTTTAAAGCCTGGAATGTACGGAAGCTACGTTGGCAAAGGCTACACATGGTAGCAGCCCGAATAGCATGATACTGGGAATGTATCTGAAGCTTCTGCATAGTCTTAAAAGCCAAGCTACAATGGTTACAACGATATTTATAGACATGGCGATCAGAAACAGAAAGCTGCTGCCTCTTCTGCTGTTCATTCAAATGATCTGGCAGTGATTCAATTATCTTTATATCATTAGTGCTGCTTTTGTTCCATTCTGGCAGTTCAGCAGATTCTTTTAGTGGCTTATGTTCCTCTGTTTTAATTTCCATTCCAGTTTTTGATTCTTCAAGCCCAGGAGTATTCTTCTCCTCTGGAGGACTATCACCTGCTTACAAAAGAGAGAGAGAGGGAGAGAGAAAGAAAGAGAAAGAGAAAGAGAAAGAGAGAGAGAGAGAGAGAGAGAGAGAGAGAGGGAGGGAGAGAGAGAGAGAAAAGAATAATCCATAGATTATTTAGTAGAAAGTATCTTTGGTATGAAAATTATACACAGGGACTCTAAAATAGTGACCATTCAGTAATAGTTTTGCAACTGTATATCTTCATAGGTAGTATAGTATATACCAATTAAACAATTCCCATTTTCATTACATTGGTATGTTGTTTTTTAAAAGATACTTCGAAAACTAACTAGGTGTGGTCTGTATCCTACCTAAAGTTACAAAGAAGATGTGCATACAAATGGATGCATTCATTCCAGAGACAATAAAGGGCTCAGGCTCTGAATCATAATTCCTGAAAAAGGCAATTGTCTAGTCCTTGTTGAATCACAGTTGGAAAGGTAAATGTTTAGAAATCATGCTAATTAAACACCAAATTAAATCTTCCAGGGTTTCTAGCCAATGCATAAAATCATAGATGTGAATGACATTTAAAAAGGTATTGCTACAGAGAAAAACTGGAATCAAACATGGATGCATGGACAATAATTATGAGTTTATTTTCACATAGCTTTTGGGCTTTCCTAGTTATTAGGTACTTTCCTCTTTTTTTGTCATTGTTCTCCTTCCTTATCTTTTTTTTATTAGTGCGGTCTGCCTTCTAGGTTGTAAAATATAAATAGATATTGTTACAGTATATAAGTTCACACATATGTAATTAAAAGAATGAAGTGGGAATATACCAAATTCATTATAGCATTATAGCAAATTCTTTGTTGCTGCTAGTTCAAATTTATTCAAAACAGAAATGGGCAACTGACTTGTACAATCTTATTAATAGCTGTAAATCTAAAATCACAACAGACGGCCCTAACACAAGCAATTTAATGTTGAATATATTCAAACCTGGGTTTTTAATCTATCCCTGTTTATAACAACTTATTACACCTTTGGTTAGTTTTAATACAAAATATAGTATAATCAGTCTAAAGATACAAAAAATTAAAATAATATATCTGATTTATAACTCATGGGTAGGATCTGTCATTAGAGGTGACCAGGGATCAGCTGCAAGCAAACAAGTTCTGACTATTTGGATGGAATTAAAACTATGGAGAAGTTTATTCATTTATACATGAGACTTTAGAGACAATCTATCCACAATGTCCTGGGCTGATACAATCCTACTAGAATCGTTCTGCATTGAGTTAAATGAATAAATAATAATACTCCAATAAACATGTTCCTGAAAAATAAAGCAGACAGCTTTCCTTTGTACTTGAGGAAAACAAGACCCTCTTAAATGTAGATATTTTTGTTTTTTAAAAGCACCTTTAGGTGATTGCATTTGATTGACATTATGAGGAATGGGCTGAAGGAATACTGGATTCACTGATTGAAAGGCCTGCCCACAAATCAGAGTAATCTTTACAATCAAACTCTCATGATTACCAAAATATTTTGAGATGATGGAACTTGATAATTCTTTTTTTAACCATTACCTTCACTTACTGTTTGCTATTTGAGGTTTTACAACTATAACAATAAGTAAAAGCTGTTTTATCTACTGGATTGGTGTAAGGATTGCATTTAGGTTTTATGCTGATCCTTGCTGAAATCTCTAGCAGTTTGAGCCATCTCTTTGAAGATGGTTGTTAATCTCTGCTTTCAGCTCTTCTTTTTGCACAACACACTCATAAGCATAGCTCCCTGAAGTCTGATGCAGATATTTGTCACTATGGGTTCCATTTTTATGTAAATGTAATTACCTTCTGCTACAAAGGTTTTGAGTTCCATTATTTATATATAAAGTCAGACTTAAAGTCCAAAATTACTGTACTGTTTTTATTACCTTCGTCCCTAACTATAATGTAGATTTTTCTGTAAGAAGTAGGAAAACTATGGCATAGTAGCTAAAGCCCTGAAGAGAAAAATCCTACAAATTCACTGTATTGCAAAACACACTTGATTTCATTAACTGGTTTAAAGCAAACTGGACTTTAATCTCTGCATTTTTTCCTTTGGTGCAGAGTTACTACATTATCCAAGGTGAAGGAATGTTTTATCAAAAGACACTGATGTTTCAATTCTGCAGGTGTGGTTTTTCATTGCTATACCTGAGTATTTTCCAGATCCCTCAGTTCTCAGGTTTGTGGACATGACATCACAGTCAGATTTCTCTGAAGCAACTGTTGGCAGTAGCATACTGTTAGGCATCATCATATCTGGTACGGGAACCTTAGGGAGGAAAACATAATTTTGACATTGCTTATCACATGTAGACAAATCATCCAGGAACTTAAAATTTAGCTCATGTAAATGGCAAAAATGGTATTGGTTAAAATATTCTGAACAAAAAAGATATTTACAACCTGCACTTTCAATGAGTTGAGTGTGGGCATTTTAAGCAATTTGGGTAATACAAAGATACTTACTACTTCTGAGAGCTCTAACAAAAGATTAATTTGTATCTCACACATCTGAGTGGGTATGAGTGATAAGGTTTTATTTTCCCCAAACTTGATAATATCTTAATTATAAGAATTAATGTGTGGTTGACAGTTTACCTTGTTTTACCCAGGCTTTCATATAAGTCTGTGATTGAGGTCCTAAAATTTTTTCATTATCCCTGAAAAATATCTTAGGGTTTCTCTAGTGCAGGGGGTGTCAAACTCAATTTCATTGAGGGCCGCATCAGCATTGCGGTTGCCCTCGGGGGGTGGGGTGGGGGTGTGTGGCCAGGGTGGGCATGGCCTACTGGGTGGGCGTGGCTAGAGTGCATATGGCCTACTGGGTGGGCATGGCCAGCTCTACATCGTTCGCATCAAGGGTGCCTATGGGGGCCTGGGCAGGAGTGGGACAGATCTGAGGGTCTCTGGCAGAAGGAGGGTCTCTGGGCCAGGGCCAAGGCAGTAGGGGCCGTTCCCTCACTGTTTCCAGGATGGCTTCGCGGGCCGCATGAAACCACTTTGCGGGCCAGATTTGGGCCCCGGGCCTTGTGTTTGACATGTCTGCTCTAGTGATATCTGTATTGCATTTTAGAAACATTGAAAGAGAAAACAGTATGGGTGACAAAGCAGTTGTACATTCTAACACATACAGGTTTGACTATATGTAATGACACTCTCTAAAATATCTAACATACATATATATATCATACATATATCACTTGGTTTTTTATTAGATATTCAAGGTAACTAAATAAACCATAAAGTTATGATTCTGCCCTATATAAAAAGTACAGAGATTTTTGCACTGCTCGTCATCATTACAAGTTCATATAAAATTGACATTAAATTTAACAGAGTCATGCATATGATATGGGTGAATGTCTAAATTAAATAAATAAATATAGAAAGAAATAATAATTTCTAATGCTTTTAGCCATCACAATACATTACAGCAAATGAAGAGGAAGTTTCCCTACAGGGAAAAGTTAATAGCCAATCTGCTTTAGGAAGTGCATGAAGCCACAGAGGTGAGCACCTTGGTCTTGAAAGGTTGACTTTAATGACAGCTTAAGACTCCTGTGTCTTTGAAAATTAAGGTTAATTGAATAGGCCAAAAAGATGAACTAAGTTATTGACAGAAACAGAGATCTCAGGAGCTTCTATTCCAACTTCCTAATTCCATTTCCAGCATCTATTCATCACTGTGTACAATTAACATATATGTAAAACATATTAACATTTTAAATACTTACTGTCATAAGCAGTTTTTCCACACAATCAGGTGACACACTGTGCAAATGAGTCAGATGCAATTGCAGATGCATTTTGTTGCTCAGGACATCTTGACAAAGAGGACAGCAGATCACAGGCTGCATAGAATGTTGTGACAAAACATGCATCTGTATACGATTTGGGTCCCTGCTATTGTAGTTACAATAAGGGCACTGGTAAAACTGAAAAAAATAAACCATAAATTCAGATTATTAGACAAATAAATTGAAAAAATGATATTACTATAGTAAATACTACATTTTCCTTCAAGAAAAAAAAAAGAATAATGCTTCTTCTGCTTCTTCTAGTCAACCTCTCAGGGTAACAATAATTTGTGGGCATTTATCATTATTTTCATATTTTAATGCCTTAAAAACAGTTTAATTTTACGAGAAAAAGAAGAAACATGGTAGTTTATTTGCAGCCTATTCATTAGAGAGCATATGTTTGGGATTATACATAAGTAAAATTCTTGGACTTCATACCTTCAGTACACATACCCATATCCACACAATTATTACTGATCTGAACTAATCCACTACAGGAAAAAACCTTCTTTGGTTAAAGTTATGAACTATAATATCATTTTATCACAATCTATCACGCTGGTCTTCAGAAATGCTGCTCTATAAATTTCCAGTTGTGAAACCCTGATTTTGAAGATACACTCACAGGATCAACTGGGATAGTTGCTATTGTATCAGCCGCTCTGCTGCACAGCAACTTGCTTTCCTATACTTCTGAAGCTCATTTCAGGACTGGCCATGGACTTCCCCAGGCTTACGGTTTTAGGGGCCTTCAATTAGTTGCCCCTGGGACAGACCTTGAAAACAGCCCAGGAGTTCATGGCCACCATCCCTGTCACTCATGGCCTGACTTGAAATACTGGTCGCACTCTGGACTTAAGTTTTCTTGTCAGAACAGTGGCAATGTGATCTGAGGGGAGAACTATCTTCAGCCCCTCTGCCATGGTCAGATCATGCTCTGGCAACTTTGAGGTTCTTTTATGTTACCCTATTATGCAGGGAGATGGGACATGTACAGTCATCTGTGAATTAGATCCATGCCCTCTCCCCTCATAGTTAAGGCTACCCAGCATGTGACATGTGGTGGGTCCTAGCAATGGTCATCTCCATATAAATTATGCACTCTATATGGGGCTAGCCTTGAAAAGTATCTGGAAGCTGCAGCTAGTCAGAATGCAGGCAGTTTTGTATGTGCCCTAGATTTTGCATGTAACATCTTAGCTACATGTACTGCATTGGCTGCCAGTTTGCTTCCAGGTCCAGTTCAAGGTACTGGTTATCACCTTTAAAACCCTACAGAGCATGGTGCCAAGTTATCTGAAGAACTGTCTTGTCCTAATTACATCAATCTGTTCCATCCAGTCAAGCAATGAGGGCATGCTGCGGACTCCATCAATCAAACACTTTTGTTGAGCAGGATCTAGGAAGAGAGCCTTCTATGCTATTGCCCCTGCCCTATGGAAACTTTGCCCCCAGAGGTAAGATGGACACCTATTCTTCTGGCCTTCCAAAAGAATGTCAAGACACTGACATTGCCAACTGGCATGGAGATCTAAGAGTGATCTGCAATGGAAAGTGTATGCTTTTGATAAGTAGGTAGATAAGTATAAATTATAGCCCATTATGTCTGGTAGACAGATTTTTTTTATCTTTCCAATCCAGGGCCGACAGACAACTAACACAAAATCCAGCCATGCCTACGTATGGGCTAGAACTGTTTCTTCTTAATTTAATTAATACATAAATACACATACATTGTTGTTGTTGTTAGTTGCGAAGTCGTGTCCGACCCATCGCAACCCTATGGACAATGTTCCTCCAGGCCTTCCTGTCCTCTATCATCTTCTGGAGTCCATTTAAGCTCACGCCTACTGCTTCAGTGACTCCATCCAGCCACCTCATTCTCTGTCGTCCCCTTCTTCTATTGCCCTCAATCTTTCCCAGCATTAGGCTCTTCTCCAGTGAGTCCTTCCTTCTCATTAGGTGGCCAAAGTATTTGAGTTTTAGCTTCAGAATCTGGCCTTCTAAAGAGCAGTCAGGGTTGATCTCCTCTAGGACTGACCAGTTTGATCGCCTTGCAGTCCAAGGGACTCGCAGGAGTCTTCTCCAGCACCATAGTTCAAAGGCTTCAATTCTTTGGCGCTCAGCCTTTCTTATGGTCCAGCTTTCACTGCCATACATTGCAACTGGGAAGACCATAGCCTGGACTATACGCACTTTTGTTGACAGGGTGATGTCTCTGCTTTTTAGTGTGCTGTCTAGATTTGCCATGGCTTTCCTCCCAAGGAGCAAGCGTCTTTTAATTTCTTGTCTTTTAATTTCTTGGCATACATACACACAAACAAACACACACATACAGATGCACACATACAGATAAATATACACATGCATATACGGAAAATTTATATCCTGCTATTTTTCAAATTCTGTATAAAGATCATCTTGAAATAAAGGTCAGCTCAGAAGCACTAATTGGCAATGTCAGCTACTGGGGAAAAAAGTGCACTTTCATTCAAAATTTAGGATTTCAGAATTATTTTCCCAAGAACTTTTTTCTTCCCAAACTTTTGCTTTCTAGTTCGTTTTTAATTTTGGTTCCTAGGTAGCCAAACAAATACAGCAGTCATATACTGCAGTATTGTGATGTACTAATCTTTTGGAAATATTGGTTTCATATGATTAGCTGAAAAACATTTTATGGCTAATTGCTAACTGCATAAATCAAGCCCATGAGGAATTAAAGTATTTCACTAAAATTGTTCATAAATATGATAGAAACATTGTGATAATACTTTTTACCTGGTCATGACCAAACTTATTTTCTTCAGAAAATTTGGTCTTTTTGGGTGGACCATCTTCTTTAGCTGGAAGTAGTGGTTGTTCCCCTGCTGCAATATTTACTTTTGGTTCCTTCTCTGGTGTGTTTATTCCTGGTTCCAAAACAACATGCAAGAATATATTAATAGCTATGACTGTCATTAGAACTTATGCTATGATCTACAAGATTCTTTTAAATATTGCAGGTTTTCCTCTTAGAGCAAAACTCTTTTTGAAACTGAACAGGTACAAAGGTGACAGCCCACTTATCTCTGAAGCAGAGCAAACTCTATAAATACATTAAAAATGTACTCTTCTCTCTTGTTTAGCTAACCTTATTCTGCCCTAAACAGTAATCAATAACTAGATCTCTCTAGTATTTCACTCGGAAATTTTACACCACATTGCACAAAACAAAATCATAGCCTCAATTCTTGCTCCAAAATAATTAATTTCCAAATATTCCTCTTTTCCCTGTCTCTAATTAAGAATATATTTGTCATGTTGCTGAGATAAGATGTCTATTATTTCCAATTATTGCACAACATTTAATAAATATTGAATCAAATAGTTTTCATCATACCTCTAGACTACTGAAATCAATGTTATTCATGACTAAATAAATCTCACTGATTTCAATAGATATAATGTAGGCATAATTATTTTATAATTCATTTAAAAGAAAAAGCACCAGCTTAATCACACAAAGATAAATAATACTGAGGCACTGACTAAAATTTGTTTTGTACTTAAATGCTACAATAGTATGTACTAATAATACAATTAATATTCAGCCTGACTGAGCCTCTTAATGTAGCCGGGTTAGTACACATGAAAGAAAAAAAATGCAATTATAACTTTCTAGAATCTAAATCATAAGAAAATTATTTGCAGCATCAATTTGCAGGGTAGTCTCTTTTGCTAGGCTGGATATTTCAACAGCATTGAGTAGTCTGGTCACATACATCTCATGACAAACACAAAACCTCATTTACCAACCATTCCAATCTCATCATAGTGTGGCATCATCTGACCTTTTTTCTGCTGTTTATTATGAGTATTTCTAATTTTAACTTTCAATTTTCACCATCTCCCAGTCAATTTGCAACTAAATTATTTCCAGGGTGAGGACACTGTCACTGGACAACTGGGTGCAAATACACCTTGTAATGCAATGACGCTAAACCATTGATTGCTATCAGACCCAACATAAATATATTGTCCAGGGGAGACGCATAAAGGATCTTGATTTTTAAAATCCACACAGAGTTCATTTAAAAAACAAACTGACCTCACTGTCTAATGTCTCAGTTTTAATTTTAAAATAGAGTCATGATTGTAACTGATGAAAAGCTTGCAGAATACTTATAATGAACAGAAAGCATATTGGTGGAGGGAGGACCCTTTTTATTTGAAGAACAACAGAAAACCCTGTAAGAATAAGTAAATTCAGAAGCAGCAAAATATATTGCATGTGGATATCTTCAAAATATATACATTTTATTAGAAATACATTAAAATAGACTGTATATATAAATACTATATATTTTAGTGTATTATTCCCCCATTAAACCTAGGAAACAATATAGAATGAGTAAAACTTTAAAAATAAAACTAGAATTACAGATTGATTAAAGATCAACATCATTCAAATAAATTGCAAATGGAAAAAGCCTTGTTTGGATTTCTTTTATAAAGGTTTAAGATTTTCAGAATCTTAAGGGTCTAGGAGGTTAAAGCATTTCAAATATTAATAATCATGTTTTAAAACAGAAAAAAATCCATCTCTTATACCAATCATTTTATCTTTAAATTAAATTAGCACAAATAAAGCATTTTCCTTATTAAAATGCATTAAAATGCCCTAAGCTGTGTAGGCAGTAGCAAAATGGTATGAATAATATTTGAGGATGCTTTGTACACTGTGTCATATCCCATTCCTGTGCCTCTTCTCTGATTATGGGATTCAGGAGTATCAGAGGACTATACTGAAAGTTTGGGTCAGGAATTCCAAGATTTTTACTCATCTATCATTTTGTATTTGGAATATACAGTACCCACTTTATCCATGAAAGACTGCTGGGTGATCTTGGGCCACTTTATTCTCTCTCAGCCCAACTAACCTCATAGGGTTGTTGTGTGGGAAACAGGAGAAGGAAGGTATGCTAGATATGTTTGCTGCCGTGAGTTATTTGTAAAAATAATAAACGTGGAATACAAACTTGTTCTGTCTAAGAATTATGATTATCAAGTAGGGTGTAAATGTTAGGCCCAGACATGCTTAAAAAATTATTTAGAACGTAATGTATCAGAGTAACATTTCACTTTAAAGTAGTGGTGACATTTTTCAGGTTTCTGTGCAAGGCCAACCTATGCTAATTGAAAGCCACATCTTTATTAAACTCATTAAAGCAGTCACATCTTTCTTTAGGTTTACATGAATCTTCATCATATATATCACAAGTATCAATTGTTCACTTTATTTTCCTTGTCATCCCCAGCTGTATTATACTTTAATGACATTTTTAGATTCGTAATCCTGAATTTGTATAAAATCAGTCTTAATATTGTATTTTCTGCAAACCGTTTAGATTCTGAACCAATATCTATATAAAATACTTCAAGCATAGCGACAATTCCAACCAACATACTTCTAATGTCACCAGAAAGATGCTGCTGTTCTGTACATTCAAAAGGTTCACTTTCTAATCTTTAAACATACAACTTTCTAATAAAGTCCAAATTAATAAAGAAACTAATTCTTTACATTTTCTTATACAAGGCAACAGCTCAAGCTAAAGCATTTCTTAATCCTCATCCAACTGCCCTCCACCCAAATTCTTCTCTATCATCAGGAGTTTGTTTCTATCCATTATGTTCTTAGGATTGAATACCGCAAAATATATTTGTATAATAGAAGATTTTATATTAATGGGGGGAGGGGGCAATGAGTTCCTTTCCTAAAATGATAGTCAGTGCTATTAAGACTCTACCAAAGAAACTTTATTAGTGAGATGGGCAGCATATAAATTAGATAGATGATAGATAGATAGATAGATAGATAGATAGATAGATAGATAGATAGATAGATATAGACAGAGAGACAGACAGATAGACTATGTCAGAAACTTTTCCATCATGAAGTCTCAAACGTAATTAAACATTATCTAAATAAGATTTATTAAAGATTTTCAGGAGCTGAGAACTTATCACACATCCTAAAAATATAAACCATTTCTGATACTAAGTGATAACTTTTAGAATCACTCATCTGTGTTTATTTTTTTTAAGGAGAGGTGTCCCACATCTCCTTCATAGTGCAAATACCACTCTTTCTCCCTAAAGGCAAAAACTATCCCCAAAATCGAGATTTAGAATCCAGTTTTGATGTGCCAATGGGTGACCTCACTTCTTCAAACAATAGGTCCACTTCTTCCTGGTTGTAGTATCCATACAAATGACTAAGCATTTCTGATATTGCTGTAAAAATGATATCAAAACTGGAATAAACGGAAGCAATTTATCTTCAGAATGTGTAAAATATATATATATATATATATATATATATATATATATATATATATATATATATATATATATATATATATATATATATATATATATATATATATATATATATATATATATATATATATATATATATATATATATATATATATATATATATATATATATATATATATATATATATATACAAGCTTAAGTTTGGGACTTAAGCAAGTGCATTCTAAATACTTAACAAACATTTAACACATATCTCCCTTGCTTCTCAGCTAACAAAGAGAGAGAGCCTGTGGCCTAGGGGTTAAAACAACTGCTTAAGATGCAGTCGGCCCAGGATTGAATCTCAGAAGGGTATGGCTAACTAATGAGAACAAATAAGTTTGAAATGATCATATCTGTCTCCCTTTATTCTTTGTTAGCAAGCCAAAAAATTTACACAAATACGAGCTGCCACTGCTGTGGCTACTGCCTGTAGATGGCCTTGGGTTAGGCTGAAACGGAAAATAAGATTTGTCCCGTGTTTGGGACTTAAGCAAGTGCATTCTAAATACTTAACAAACATTTAACACACACACACACACACACACACACACACGTGTGTGTGTGTGTGTGTGTGTGTGTGTGTATGTGTGTGTATGTTAAGAATTTGTTTGAATGCACCTTGCTAATTAACTCTTTCTTTCCTGCTTTGGCCTGACTCAAGGCTTATCCACAGGATATAGTCAACTTATGACAGCTCATTATTTGTGTAAATTATTCAAATTGCTAATAAAGAATTTGGGAGGCTAAGATGATCATTTCGAACTTCTTATGTTCTCATTATACACACACACACACACACACACACACACACACACACACACACACACATATATATATATATATATATATATATATATATATATATATATATATATATATATATTACAATAGTCTACCATTACCGCATCATGTTACCAATGTTCAAAAGAATTCCAGCATTTTATGGAGACATAAAATTGTTTTGCCATTACTACTGTCTACAGATTAAGACCCTCAAAAAAGTCTATATTTTGATCACTTTCACTTCAGTTTTTCTGCCTTGTGCATTTCATCCATTGTTGTGTGTGTTTCATTGCGACCATTTTTTCAAAAAAACCCTCAAAAAGATGGTTAGGCAATGCCTACAGAAAAAAGGGTGCTTGGGTTAAATTGTATTTATAGCCTGAGCCAGAACTGCTGGACATGGCAGCTGGAAATTTCCTTTGAGACAGTCAGATTCCATTAGGATTCCTGAGCCTTCAAAGCAGATTATTTCTAGTATGTTTCCAACCACTTTTAGAAGGTCAGAAATATCTGAAAATGCAGAGTGCTATTTCCATATGACAGAACAGTGGTCACTCCCTCTGGCAGGAGAAGCCAAGTGGAAGCAAATAAAGTTAAAGTGAAACATAGGAAGTACAGAAAGTAAAAATTACTCATAGAAGACCATTCATATGGCAGTTATTGGGTATGATACAAATATGGATATGTTTGCTGGTTTGAGTTATTTGTAAAAATAACAAAAAATGTGGATGCAAATAAATAAATAAAATCTGCATTATCTCACTTAAAAATGTCCTATGGATGACCATTATTTATAAATAATTTTCATTGTTAGCACCCACTTTCTACATTTCTTTCTTCTGAACTCTTTTTATTATTTCTCTTTCCAGCCCTCCATTCTCTTCTCAAGATAACATTCTGTGCAACTGATGATTGCACAGATTGTAGATCAGATTGTACTCCATAAAAGATTATACTATAATGAATGTATTAGTTTTTATGGGATTGCAATATTCTTGTGATCAGAATTACTGATAACTGTAACATACATTCCTCTCCCATATTCAATATGTGTTCTTAAACAATTGCAACATACAGCAGTAAAATACTGTGCTGCTCTAATTTAAACTTCTTTAAATTATCACTCTTTGCTTTTAATCTGGATTTCATAATTAAAATGTGAATATTACAATGTTACAACTATAGCATATAATATATATATAGTTTTGTCATTTTAATTATTACATATACCCTATAGAAATCTGGTTTTCAGAAATTACTGGGAATAAAATTCTGCTGGGAATCTGGCTAATCAAATCAATTTACTTGTTTAATTTATTTATTATGTTATGTGAACTGGAATTTCTGTATAATCTCTCTCAGGCCAGTTAGGAGTAACACTCCAAGATCAAATAATGACTACTATATCAGTTGACTAAAAGAGATACAAATTGTTTGATGCTTTGTGGCAGGGAAATCACACAAAAAAAGAAATTCTGCTATTTGTTCACCTATTTTCTTTAGTGGCCTGTGGCCCAGGGGTTGGGGACCCCTGAACTAGCATAATATTTATTTATGATGAATCAAAATTGTTTAGAGTTGTTCATTTTATACTTTGGAGGGAAAGGGGATCTTGGTTGATGTTCCCTTATGGAGCTCTTCAAAATTTGATAAGACCTACTACAGGGCTTTTCAACCGGTGGTACATGTATCACTGGTGGTATGCGAGCACTGGGCTGGTGGTACGGGGCGTCGCCTTCCTCCCCCCCAGCATCACACCCATGCACCGGCCTTGCTGCGTCGACCTGCCGGGAGCTCTCTGTGGACTGGAGCCCGTCGGTGTAGGTCGGGGCTGGCTGTACATGCCGATCAGCTGGTGACTTCATACGGCTGGCCCCAACCTCCGCCGATGGGCTCCAGTCCACAGAGAGCTCCCGGCGAGTTGATGGCTTCCCAGCAGCAGCCCCGGCCAGTGAGGAGGCTGGGAGGGAGGTGGCGGCCCAGCACTGGGGCTGCCAGGGCTCAAGTGCTGGGATCAGCGCCGCTTTCCAGCTCTTCAGCGCTTCTTCAGGGCTGTCAGGGCTCAGCAGAAGTGCCAGGATCAGTGCCAGGTTCCAGCTGGAGCTGCTGAGCCCTGAATAAGAACCAATCACCTGCAAAGCAGCACTGATCCCGGTGCGTCTGCTGAGCCCTGAAGCACTTATCACCTGGAAAGCAGCATTGATCCCTGATCACACACACACACAAACACATGTGAGCAGTTACAACTGAAGGCGTTTCAGCCTTCAACTACAGCTCCCAGTCCTCCACCATTTGGAGAGAGAGAGAGAGAGAGAGAGAGAGAGAGAGAGAGAGAGAGAGAGAGAGAGAGAGAGAGAGAGAGAGAGAGAGAGAGAGAGAGAGAGAGAGAGAGAGAGAGAGAGAGAGGTGATCTCTCTCTCTCTCTCTGCCAGCTTGCCCCCTAGCAGGGCTCCAGATTGGCCCTGTGCCCATTCCTCTCCCATTGCCCTTTGCAGGCCTGCCATAGAGCTGGACGTGAAGCACCCGGGGAAGGAGCTACGGAGGTGGGCAGGTGGGTGGGTAGTGAGTCCCCTCTGAAGCGAGGTTGCAGAGATGCCGCGTCCTCCCAGACCGCGCTCTGTCCGCCGCCCAGCACCACGCCCAGCACATGTGGCTGCCACTGCCCTTTTCCAATAGACATGTCCCCAAGGAGGCCGTTGGGTGCCACCTGCCCAGCCCCAGGCTCTGCCCCCACCCCGATGCCACTGCCTGAGGGTGGATTTCTGGCCTCCCTCTGCCCATCTCCGATAAGGAGCAAGGCCCCTTGCGCCTTCTGAGGCAGCCAAAGCCCGCATGGGAAAGAACAATCTTTATGGAAGCAAAATAAGCCCAATTTCAGGATTTTAAGGGCAACTGCAATGGAAGCGTGACTATGTCTGATACCTCCCTATCTTGGACTTCAGAAAGCATTTGTCCTAAACCGAGAGTGCCTGGTAGGAAGAGGAAATAATGGGGAAAGGAGAAGGGGTGGGGTGGGGTGGGAGAGTTGGAGTCGTTGAAAGCACAATTGCTCAGAGAATGGAGGAGAAAAGAAGAGAAGAAGCAGCCCAAAAATCTTAGGGAAGAAATGGAAAAACAAAAAGGTGACAAAAGAAGAAGCCCAGAATTGTGAACTGCTGAGAATGAACCAAGGTTGGTGGAGGAATAAAAAGAACTTCTTCAAATATGATCAAGTTAAAAGAAAAAAAACAAGGAAGGAAGGAAAGAAGAAAGGTAGGGACAGTGGGAGAGAGGGAGGGAAGGAAGGAAGGGACAAAGGGAGGGAAGGAAGAAAGGAAGGAAAGAAGAAAAGTAGGGACAATGGGAGGGAAGGAAGAAAGGAAGGAAAGAAGAAAGGTAGGGATATTTGCCCTTCAGAGTATAAACAGTAACATGCCTATTGAAAAGTATGGTTTCCCTCCTGCCCACTCACAATGGTAACCCATAGATTCCCCCCACACACACACAGGCACCCTGCAACCTGAGGGAGTGAGGGACAATGGAAGGGAGGGAGGGAAGGAGGAAGGGACAAAGGAGGAAAGAAAGGAAGGAAGGAAGGGACAATGGGAGAGAGGGAGGGAAGGAGGCACCCACCCCAGTGCCACTCACCTCCACCAGAGACCCATTGATTCCCTCCACACAGGCACCCTGCAACCTGAGTGATGAGCTCCTCCCCCCCGGCCACTGACTTCGCTTGTCAAAAAGTTGCAAAAGGTGATCACATGACCCTGGGACACTGTGACCGTCATAAGTATGAATCAGTTGCCAAGCATCAGAATGTAAATCACATGACCCTGGTTATGCTGCAACAGTCATAAGTGTGAAAAATGGTCATAAGTCACTTTTTTCAGGGTTGTCGTAACTTTGAACAGTCACTAAGCGAATTGTTGTAAGTCGAGGACTACCTGTACTTTATTATTTTTTCCCTTTTTTTGGTCAAGTTTTTGACACCTTGCTGGGCGACTGGTGGTACTCAGACATTGCCTTGTCCTAAAAGTAGTACAATGGGTGAAAAGGTTGAAAAGCCCTGACCTACTACTCAGTATCTGTAAAATGTAAAATTCAAGATGAGGTATCATCAATATGACATCTAATTATACATCTCCATTTTGATCGGCATGGAAATACAGGGAAAATTTTACTGGGAGACTCTGTGGACTTGGATGGGATTAGCAGGCTGAAATCAAACCCTAACAAGGCAGATTTGATTCAATATTCTTAAAGCAGCTTATTCTATATGCTCAATTTCACTAGGAATGTTTACCTTTTTTTTACATAGAATGTTACTTTTATTCCAGACAAAACCGCCCTGAGTCCTTCGGGAAAGGGCGGTATATAAATTTAATAAAATTAAAATTAAAAATTAAAACCTATACTGACAACTGAAGTATTATTAAAGCAATGTCAAAAAGATAATTCCAGATTTGTTTGACAAGACAAGAAACCGAGAATTATATATAAACTGCTGTTGCATGCTAAAGAAAGAGGGGGCTAGAACTTGTTGTTTGTGAAGTCATGTCCAACCCATCGCGACCCCATGGACAATGTTCCTCCAAGCCTTCCTGTCCTCTACCATCTTCTGGAGTCCATTTAAGCTCACACCTACTGCTTCAGTGACTCCATCCAGCCACCTCATTCTCTGTCGTCCCGTTCTTCTTTTGCCCTCAATCTTTCCCAGCATTAGGCTCTTCTCCAGTGAGTCCTTCCTTCTTGTTAGGTGGCCAAAGTATTTGAGTTTCAACTTCAGGATCTGGCCTTCTAAAGAGCAGTCAGGGTTGATCTCCTCTAGGACTGACCGGTTTGATCGCCTTGCAGTCCAAGGGACTTGCAGGAATCTTCTCCAGCACCATAGTTCAAAGGCCTCAATTCTTTGGCGCTCAGCCTTTCTTACGGTCCAGGTTTCACAGCCATACATTGCAACTGGGAAGATCATAGCCTTGACTAAACGCACTTTTGTTGGCAGGGTGATGTCTCTGCTTTTCAGTGTGCTGTCTAGATTTGCCATTGCTTTCCTCCCCACGAGCAAGCATCTTTTAATTTCTTGGCTGCAGTCCCCATCTGCAGTGATCTTGGAGCCCAGGAAAATAAAATCTGTTACTACTTCCATTTCTTCCCCATCTATTTGCCATGAATTGAGAGGGCCGAATGCTATGATCTTGGTTTTTTTAATGTTAAGTTTCAACCCAAGTTTTGCACTCTCCTTCTTCACCCGCAACAAGAGGCTGTTTAGTTCCTCTTCACTTTCTGCCAGTAAAGTGGTATCATCTGCATATCTTAGGTTGTTGATATTTCTCCTGGCAATCTTAATTCCAACTTTTGATTCATCTAGCCATGCCTTTCTCATGATGTGCTCTGCATATAGGTTAAATAGGCAGGGTGACAGTATACAGCCTTGCCAGACTCCTTTCCCAATTTTGAACCAATGAGTGGTTCCGTGTCCAGTTCTCACTGTTGCTTCTTAATCCGCGTACAGGTTTCTCAAGAGACAAGATGGTCTGGTACTCCCATCTCTTTAAGAACTTGCCACAATTTGTTGTGATCCACACAATCAAATGCTTTAGTATAGTTAATGAAGCAGAAGTAGATGTTTTTCTGGAACTCCCTAGCTTTCTCCATGATCCAGTGTATGTTGGCAATTCGATCTCTAGTTCCTCTGCCTCTTCAAAATCCTGCCTGTGCTTCTGGTAGTTCTCGATCCACATACTGATGGAGTCTAGCTTGTAGGATTTTAAGCATAACTTTACTAGCATGTGAAATGAGTGCAATGGTGCAATAGTTTGGCACTGCCTTTCTTTGGAATTGGAATATAAACTGATCTTTTTCAATCCTGTGGCTACTGTTGAGTTTTCCAAATTTGCTGGCAAATTGAGTGTAGCAATTTTACTGCATCGTTTTAAGATTTTGAATAGCTCAGCTGGAATATTGTCATCTCCACTAGCTTTGTTGTTGCTCAGCTTTCCTAAGGCCACTTCACTTCACATTCTAGGATGTCTGGCTCAAGGTCAGTGACCACCTCTTCATGATTATCAAGGATGTTAAACTCATTCTTGTATAGTTCTTCTGTGTAATTTTGCCACCTCTTCTTAATCTCTTCTGCCTCTGTTAGGTCCCTGCCATTGTGGTACTTTATCATGCACATTTTTGCATGAAACGTTCCCTTCATCTCTCCAATGTTCTTGAAGAGATCTCTGGTCCTCCCTATTCTATTGTTTTCTTCTATTTCTTTGCACTGTTCATTTAAGAAGGCATTCTTATCTCTTCTAGCTATTCTCTGGAATTCTGCATTTAATTGGGTGTATCTTTCTTTTTCTCCCTTGCATTTCACTTCCCTCCTTTCCTCAGCTATTTGCAATACTTCCTCAAACAGCCATTTTGCTTTCTTGCATTTCTTTTTCTTTGGGATGGTTTTAGTTGCTACCTCTTGTACAATGTTGCGAACCTCTGTCCATAGTTCTTCAGGCACTCTGTCTATCAGATCTAATTCCTTAAATCTATTTGTCACCTCTACTGTATATTCAACAGGGATATGATTTAATTCATATGTGAGTGGCCTAGTGCTTTTCCCTACTTTCTTTAGTTTAAGCCTAACCTTTTGCAACGAGAAGCTCATGGTCTGAGCCACAGTCAGCTCCTGGTCTTGTTTTTACTGACTGTATAGAACTTCTCCATCTTTGGCTGCAGAGCACATAGTTAATCTGATTTCTGTGTTGACCGTCTGGTGATGTCCATGTGTAGAGCCGTCTCTTGGGTTATTGAAAAAGAGTGTTTGTTATGACCATCATATTCTGTTGACAAAATTCTGTCAGCCTGCGCCCTGCTTCATTTTGTATTCCATGGCCAAACTTGCCTGTTATTCCAGTTATCTTTTGGCTTCCTACTTTACCATTCCAATCCCCCATGATGATAAGGACATCATCTTTTGGTGTTAGTTCTATAGGGTGCTGTAGAGTTTCATAAAGGTAAAGGTAAAGGTTCCCCCACACATGCGTGCTAGTCGTTTCCAACTCTAGGGGCCAGTGCTCATCTCCGTTTCAAAGCCAAAGAGCCAGCGCTTGTCCGAGGACATCTCCGTGGTCATGTGGCCAGCATGACTACACGCCAAAGGCGCACAGAAAGCTGTTAGCTTCCCACCGTAGTGGTCCCTATTTTTCTACTTGCATTTTTACGTGCTTTGGAACTGCTAGGTTGGCAGAAGCTGGGATGAGTAACAGGCGCTCACTCTGTTATGCGGCGCTCGGGATTCGACCCACCAAACTGCCGACCTTCTGATTGACAAGCTCAGCGTCCTAACCCACTGAGCCACCATGTCCCTTAGAGTTTCACAGAAACAGTCAATTACATCCTCTTCAGCACTGGTGGTTGGGGCATAGACTTGGATTACTGTGATATTGAATGGTTTGCCTTGGATTCGAACTAAGATCATTCTGTCATTTTGGGGATTGTATCCCAGTATTTCTTTTCCTACTCTTTTATTGACTATGAAGGCTACTTTCTTCTGAGAGATTCTTGCCTGCAATAGTATACCTGATGGTCATTTGAATTAAATTCACCCATTCCTGTCCATTTTAGTTTGCTGATTCCTAAGATGTCGACGTTAAGTCTTGTCATCTCGTTTGACCACGTCCAGCTTGCTTTGATTCATGGATCTTACATTCCAGGTTCCTATGGAGAAAAAATCTTTACAGCATCGGACTTTCCTTTCACCACCAGATACATCCACAGCTGAGCGTCCTTTCAGATTTGGCCCAGTCGCTTCATTCTTTCTGGCGCTACTAGTACTAGTCCTCTGCTCTTCCCCAGTAGCATATTGGACGCCTTCCAACCTGAGGGGCTCATCTTCCAGTGTCATATCGTTTTGCCTTTTGGTACTGTCCATAGGGTTTTCGTGTCAAAGATACTGGAGTGGGTTGCCATTTCCTTCTCCAATGGATCATGTTTTGTCAGAACCCTCTGCTATGACCTGTCCATCTTGGGTGGCTCTCCATGGCATATGTCATAGCTTTATTGAATTACACAAGCCCCTTCGTCACGACAAGGCAGTAATCCATGAAGGGTGGGCTAGAATTACCTGATTTAAAATTATACTTTGTAGCTTGTTGCTTAATATAAACGAACGTATGGGTGACTTTAGAAAGAGGTGTTATTGGAATTGGAAGGACATGATTTAAGATTTTGTTGGCATGGCTATTTTTATTATGATAAGGTCAAGGTTAATGTACATTTTAAAAATCACTTATTAGACATTCCATATTGACAATTTGGAATAGGTATAAGGCAAAATTGTATCTTAAAGTAGAGACAATTTTAATATTCTTTAATAAATAAATAATTCTATTAAAATCCCTTTATGATTGTCACCCCAATAAGTTTTTTTTTAAAGAATGGAAATGAAATTTAAACAAAATGGTTCAATGATGCTGATTTGTTGAATTTTTTTGAACAAATTAAGTTAAATACAAGAGAAAATCTGGAGTTAAGTTTCTACATATTATTGATTCCCTTATGCTTAGTTAGTGGAAAGATTTAAGTCTGATTTAAAAATTATGAATTTGAAGGTGGTAAAATCGAAGTTGATGGGGCAATGCGCTGACATTTATAAACCGTTCAGAGTGCTATAAAGTACTATGGAGTGGTATATAATTCTAAGAGCTATTGCTATGTCATTCGGAATAGAATAGAGCTGGAAGGGACCTTGTAGGTCTTCTAGTCTAGCCCCCCGCTCAAGCAGAACGTGGAGTTGTGTACAAAGGATGATCATCTATTAAAACCTTTTAATATATACAAATATTATTACTAAGATGTATAAATTTTGTGAAGTGAAAGTGAAGAAGAACTAAAGAGCCTCTTGTTGCGGGTGAAGAAGGAGAGTGCAAAACTTGGGTTGAAACTAAACATTAAGAAAACCAAGATCATGGCATCTGGCCCTCTCAATTCCTGGCAAATAGATGGGGAAGAAATGGAGGTAGTGACAGATTTTATTTTCCTGGGCTCCAAGATCACTGCAGACGGGGACTGTAGCCAAGAAATTAAAAGACGCTTGCTCCTTGGGAGGAAAGCCATGGCAAATCTAGACAGCACACTAAAAAGTAGAGACATCACCCTGTCAACAAAAGTGCGTATAGTCAAGGCTATGGTCTTCCCAGTTGCAATGTATGGCAGTGAAAGCTGGACCATAAGAAAGGCTGAGTGCCAAAGAATTGAAGCCTTTGAACTATGGTGCTGGAGAAGACTCCTGCGAGTTCCTTGGACTGCAAGGCGATCAAACCGGTCAGTCCTAGAGGAGATCAACCCTGACTGCTGTTTAGAAGGCCAGATCCTGAAGCTAAAACTCAAATACTTTGGCCACCTAATGAGAAGGAAGGACTCACTGGAGAAGAGCCTCATGCTGGGAAAGATTGAGGGCAATAGAAGAAGGGGACGACAGAGAATGAGGTGGCTGGATGGAGTCACTGAAGCAGTAAGCGTGAGCCTAGATGGACTCCAGAAGATGGTAGAGGACAGGAAGGTCTGGAGGAACATTGTCCATAGGGTCGCGATGGGTCGGACACGACTTCGCAACTAACAACAACAACAACATAAATTTTTATTGAAAATAGAAACAGAGGACAAGCAAATTAAAGATTGTATGAGAAAATGGGCAAAAGTAGTGTTATATTTATTTATTTATTTATTTAAATTTATATACCGCCCTTTCCCGAAGGACTCAGGGCAATTTACAGGGTATTTAAAAGAAAATCAATACAAAAGTTAAAAACAAATTAAAAAAGATTAAATGAGACCCTGAGAAAAATAAAAACCCAGTTAAAATTAAAAATTAAAAAATTCTCAGCCTGGGCCAGAGAGCTCGAAGAGCCAGGTCTTCAGGTCCCGGCGGAATGAACGGAGGTCGGGGGCAGTCCTCAGCTCCACGGGCAGCTGGTTCCAAAGGGCAGGCGCGCCCACTGAGAAGGCCCTACCCCTGGGTGTTAAGCCAATGGGAGAATATGTGGAAGAAATGGTTAAAATTTACAATGAATTTTAATTTTAAAAAGCAGTTTTATAAAATGACCGGTATAGGACACCAGATAAACTTTCAAAAATGTACAAGGGAATTTCAAATATTTGTTGGAAATACAATCAAACAGAAGGCATATTCTTTCATCTTTGGTGGACAGGCAAGAAAACTAAAAAAATACTGACATTAAGTATGTCTTCTAATTCAGAAGATTTGAAAAGTGAATACACAGATGAAACCAGAGATTTTTCTTTTCTTTAATGGACAAACAGATGGAAACATGTTACAGACTGCTTTGGTACATGATAACAGCAGTGAGCCTTTTATATGCACAGTGGCAAAAAGACTGATAAATATCTACAATGGAGCAATGATGGTGAACCTGATAGAATTGGCAGAGATGGCAAAATTGACAGCTTTGATTAAGGAAAAGACTGGCCTATTTTATTTCTACATGGAAACCATTTTGGATTTTTGGGGAGAAACTGAAAGAAATGAAAATATCAATTTTGGAATTTGATTGTTAGAATTATACATACCGTAATTATAGAAGTAATGTAGACAAATGTTAACTTTAGAGTAAAAATGTAATGCATTTTCCTTATTCATATCTCTACCAAAGAAATCAGAAGTCATTCTTTTTTACTTATTTTTCTTAATCTTTCTTTTCTCTTTTGCACGTATATCCTCTTCTGGAGGAAGAAATTTATCTCATTAGCAAGCACACCCCATTAGTTATAATCCATTTACTGTGTATGCATGGCATGCTTACTCAAACTTTAACTGATTCTTTCTGGATTTCTAAATAAAAAAATGTGTAGGTATGTGTCATAAGAATGGAACAGTAAATTATTCTTACATAAACTAGAACTGTGTGATTCATATAATCATCAATTTTATAATTCTTTAATTCTAAAATAACAAAAGATTATGCATTTGTTAACATAAATAAGTTGTTAGTTAAGATTACAAGAGGGGAAATCAATTAAATATACAAACTTGTGAAATAAAGCACTACAAACATCCTATAAACATTTATATTTATAAACCAAAGAACCTGATAAGGACTAGGGTTTCCTACATCAATTACTGTAATTAAAATAACTAATACTCAAAAATTATAGAAAACAGTATAAGATTTTTTCTAATTAGAATTTAACTAAATAATAATTTTATTGCACAATAAATGGTGAATTTCCATTATTCCTTACATTTACCACCTTGTTAAATAGTGTTCCCTTTAGCCATGTTAGAAATTTATTACATTTTCTATGCAAATGTATTAATCTGGATAAATTCCATAATAATTACTACACTGTGTTGAGTTGTAATTTGGATTATAACTAATCTAAAGTGGCACTAGAATTAAATGACAATATAAATGAGGTATTAGAAGGCTCTTGTCTTCTAAATCAATATTCAGTAAACATAGTTTTCTTATTGCCAAGTCTTCTTGGAAAGCCTCCATCTGAGATAAGGAAAGCAATACAGAACAACAATTTATATAAATGCTTGAGCACCAAACATGTTAATCCCTTCTTTTCTAATGCATTATATGCTAAAAAGGGGTGAGAGCACTTTTCTGTCTAGCTTGTTAAGGCTATGATTAACTTGTTGGTTTTCTGGGACTTCTTTGCCAATACTTAATTCAGAAGAAGAAAATCCAAATTAACATTCAATTATACATAAGCAGTTATGCAGTCATTAAACATAGTTGTCAGCTGTATTGAGAATTAACCTCATTGAATGAATACTTTATATGCAGAATTAATTTAGAGAATTCTATTGTAGGATTCAAAAGGTCAGTTTGAGAATTTGAAATGTGAACTAATTTTTTCTAAGCTTCTTACAAAAGCATCTGCCTTTAGCATCTAAAGGTGTTCTACTGCACCACAGGACAATTGGAGCATAGGTGAGGCTAATTAAACTTGAATATAATGTTCATAGAACTTGCTATTATGTTTCTGAAGTTCAACACTTCTGCCTATTACCCTATTAAAAATGCACTTAACCAAAGAACTCAGATGATTTATACCAAATATTTTAGACAGAAAACACATCAAAATATAAGACTTACTTAACAGAGCACAACATGAAGAAGCCAGATGTTTCAAAAATAAAATTTCTCTTTTTCCATTACACTCCTACATTGACCCCAGTAACAAACCAAAGCAGCATGTCTTTCAATACCACTTTTAGATTCACCTTCCAAAGAAAGGGCATGTATATTTTAAATAATCCCTACAGACCAAGCTGTGTTATGAACAGCTCTTCTTCAGGTTCTTGATTTCAAAAGCTAAGCAGTACTAATGCTATCTATATTTCTGAACAGTTGATATATATCTATGAGACAAATCTTTTTTTCATAAATATTACTGAATTTTGCATAAAGAAAAACCAGTGTTTTCATACTTCTACTGTTTACAAAGTAAACAATAATTTAATAGTATCTCTCAGTAATGGTTCATTTAGATGAAAATAAATTTTTATGTAAAATAATAATTCCTGATTAACTGAATGTCTTTATGGTAAATACAAGCTCTTTTATCTGCTGTTGTCATTTGGATTCAAGGAAAAGATATATGAGCACCTGAAACTAATAGCTTTCAACCTGCTTCAGCACCTCTTCTGCTTCAGTGAATCCAGCATAATATAACAGAATAGCGTGCAGCAAAAGTAGCCAATGTAATATTCATTGTGACCATAGATTTCCATCTCATAAATAAAAAGCATGGATGGAGTCACATTTTGCCAAATCAAATACAGAAAAAGCTTTGTGTATCCATGCCAGATGCTGGCCTTGGGTTTGTTTGTGCACAAATAAATGTCATGACATGGGAGTTCTGCTTTCAAAGACAGTAGCTTTCATAGCAGAGCTTTGTATATTCTTAAAGATCAATATTTCCCAGCTCATAATCTGTTTTCAATGATATTTCCTTCTTCTTGGCCAAATCATCTGTAAACCTTTTCATAGATTTTCTGTATTTTTCCCCCTGTAAATACCAGATAAAGGGCCACATAGAGGCAAGATTCCTGAATCTAAGTGATCATATATCAAGAACAGAAAGCTGATGGTGATGGGTGGGTGGGTGGGAAGCATTCCCATTGTCTTAGGACTGCAAAGAGATGAAACATGAATGCAGACGAAATTCCTCAAGTAGTGTGGAATCTTATGAAAAATTAATATGCCATCAGAGGAATACAAGTACAGCTAAGATTAATGAAAGGTGCTTAAAAATTACAAGTACACAAACTGATTTGATTAAAAAATAATCTCACTAGTTGTTTTATAATATTCTTCAGCTTATCCACATCTATCCTGTCAGATGGTTATGATTAAAAATAGGTCAATGTCAGGCTACTGATAAAAATCACATGCAAAATACACATGCAATAGATAATACCAGGAATGTCCAGACAATTTTAAATTAAACAAGCAAACAAACAAACTATTTTAAACCCATTTTAAAAGAGTGGGGGGAAAAAAATCTAACATCTTACCAGAGTCTTTATTAGCTTTTCTGCCTTCACTTTTATTTCTCTCTTTCTCACATGTGTCTTTATCATCAGCAACAGCCACTGATGAGCTTTTAGTAGACCCCTCTGCATCTTCAATTTGTTCTTCTGCAAATGAGCATTAAAAAAATGACAAAAAACTAGCTTAGGGACCATTCAACATGAGGTGTAAATATGATCTTTAATAAGATCAGGATTACATTTAATGAGATATTGTCAGAAACTGAAAGAAGGACACTTAAAAAGACATCAGATATCAATTATTAATAATCTGGGTTGTTATGGTGCAGCCCAGGATCCATGTTTTCTTAAACATACAGTAATAACTAGAGCTACAGAAAAAGTAGATCTTATTGGCTACAAATAATTTGCATTATTAAAGTAATATATTCAACATAAGTTATATATAGCAACATATTTGAGAAACCCCTCAAAAATAAATCTGATTAGAGTCCATACATTTTGTTAATGTCAGTCTGTAAATATAATATGAGATCTCAGATTTCTTCTTCAGGAAGAACCAGTTGGGGTAAATGAAACAATTTGGCATATAGTCTTTAAAAAAAGTGGCCTTACTTACACCTTACTTACCTGTTCACACCAGCTAGATTACATGAAAATCTTCACAGTAACTCAACCCAATTTAATTATTCAGTAAATCTTAGCTATGTTGCTACTAGTGGATTAATCTTTTTATGCAGTTAACTTCTAGGCTAAGGCCATGTAGCACTAATCCGTGAAAGGCCTACTGTTCCTTTTCATCTTGTGATCATTTGTCTGTGACTGTGCTGATGTCACATTTTAATGAATTTTAGCAATCTGAGTAATGCCAGATAACCAGACTTGCAACTCCCTACAGCATAGCATGCTGTTTTCATCACAATACAAGAAAGAAAGAAAGAAAGAAAGAAAGAAAGAAAGAAAGAAAGAAAGAAAGAAAGAAAGAAAGAAAGAAAGAAAGAAAGAAAGAAAGAAAGAAAGAATTCAGTGCAGGATGGTAGAAGGTGATCAAATGGGATTCAAAACACCAGGCTGCTCAATTTCATAAAGTCTTTAATGACCATATAAATTAACACTGGAAAGGCAAAGGGTCACAGACACACATTTGCATACACGCCTCAATTCACTTTTGATAAGGAAAGCTTTTTTTTGGCTTGGGGAATATGATATAATTAACCCTTTAGATACCATACAAAATGCACCTACCAACATTTTAAGTGTCAAGCATTAACTGAAAATTACACACTACATAAAATTTTCATTGTAAATGCTATAGTGATTGAAAGGGGAAATTGTGGCCCCTTCCTCCACTCCCCATGTTTTATTAATAACATTCTGACAACAGAATGAAATATCCTCTGTCATGTGGAGCAGCTGAGCACAGAAAAATTGCTACTTAGTGTTTTACTTGCAGTGGAGCTGAATCTACAAGAAAACAATTGAAGCCACTATCAAGCTATGCTATGCAGTATAAATGGAAAGAAAGAAATAGATATAGTGGAATATTTTACATTAATTTCTTGAATACGCTACACTGCAAGCTACTTATCAACAGCTTTTTGGGGAGAAATATTTTCGAGAACTAGAAACATTGGGAAACAGGAAAGAAAGATCTTCCTCAAAAATGTAGATGTAATAATAATCAGCAATGAATGGAATAAACAATTCCTTTGATATTAGCATGCTTATTTCTTTTTCCCCCCTCTCTCTGTGGTATAACTAATCAAACACTGTAAGGTTCCTTGTCACAGCTGGAAACAATGCTGTGTTTATTAAAGGTGATGGGAGGGCACAGTCTGCAATGCTGTATGCTTATGATTGTGACTAGACTGCGCTGTTAATGCAAATAGATATAGAAAGAGATGTGTGCACAATGTGCACATTGCCCATCTAGTCAAAACTCATGGTCTAACATAACCTATAGCAATTCCACGCTGAATATGCTCACAGATGGACAGATTTCCACCCCCTTCTCTTGATTTACCAGTCCATCCCCAGCTGGGAAAGAAAACGACGTGTCAAAACAAGACGGAGCATCCTTATTTTGAAGGAGCATAAATGCTGTCAGAATAAGCATGAATAAAATGGCGTATGTGTGCATGGGCATGCTTGCACAGTCTAGACCAGGGAAAAATAAGGAATAATAATTTTTTAAAAGAACAGCAACACTGTCATCATCTGGGTCTCATCAGACAATTTTAGCTGGGTGCACTCTTTTTTTCTGGTATGTGTTTTAAATATGAGAGAAATTCCCAGACATGTTCTCCTATACATCATCATGGTGTCTGACCTCAATCTGACCCCGGCAACAGTTTGAGAAATCTAAATGTGAACAAAGACTCTGTGTCAGCAGCAGGGAGAAATGGTTAGGTAGACTTTTGCCCATCAACTTAATCACAAACAGCAGTTTTTAGGCCATAACTTTACAAGGCTCCATCAAGCCACCAGCACATAACCTTTCAAGGTAGAAGTGCCCTTTACCCCCTCCCCCCGTGATTTTTCTCAGTCCTCAGATACTTCCTTTGATGTAGCAAGGCAATTAGATCGAATGTTCAAGAACCAAAAACCTGTTTTATGATTTTGAAAGCTGTTTATTATAGGTTGGGTACTGAGGCTCCTAAAGGCCTTACAAAATTTAATCTTGGAAAAAAAATGAACCAAAGACAATGTATACACCCCATGAGCATTATATTATTATTGTTACTATTATTGTTGTTGTTGTTATTGTTATTATTATTATTCTTAGTATTATTATCAGTGCTTTTTTTGTGGGGGGGAAAAAGGTGCCGGAGCTCACACACGTCATACAACCCGCCTTGCCTACCCTACAAGGTTCCATCCAAAAAAAGTGCCGGAATTCCGTTTTGGGCATTCTATGATAAAAAAGTTATTATTATTATTATTATTATTATTATTATTATTATTATTATTATTATTATTATTATTATTATTATTATTGTTGTTGTTGTTGTTGTTGTTGTTGTTGTTGTTGTTAAAATTTCAATTGGCAATCTTAATTTGTCAATGGCAGACACCTTCAGGAAATTATTTGGCTACCTTTTCAAAACTGTACTTAGCTTTTCTTCTGAAAATCCATGTCAGAAGGAGAAATAATTTATGGAATCTGCTTTGACTCTGTTTAGGAAAGCAGAGAAAAATATACTGATTTCTTAAAAACTTACATTGTTACAAATGTAATTAGTAGAATAAAGAAAAATGAAACTGTTAGGCAAACCAATAGATTTAGGTGTGTAAAATGGAATTTCACATGTTTAAAATGCACTGTGAAATTGGCAATGATTTGAATTCACTGTTAAAACAGCAATGTACTTTTTTATAATTGCATGTTTTAAATCAATGAAGAGGATTGTATATAGAAAGTGTATTGAATTATATTAATATAACAATGAAGCCTGGGATCATACTTTAGATATGAGTAAGACTTTTGGGGCTGTTTTAAATATAGGAAATCTACTTCATATCCTTACAAATATCACCTTTGAAAAGAAGTAGAATTTGGAATTCAGACATGTTTTTATTAGCTAATAGCACTCATCGCTGCACCATAATGCTACCAATATTACCACCACTTTTATCTATGCTACAATGTCTTTGAAGCCCAAGAGTTGGTCTTTTCTGAACCCAGTTCTGATTTTTATATAATATAAATATATGTACATATATTTATAGGTAAAGGTAAAGGTTCCCCTGCACATGCGTGCTAGTTGTTTCCGACTCTAGGGGCCGGTGCTCATCTCCATTTCAAAGCCGAAGAGCCAGCATTTCTCCGAGGACGTCTCTGTGGTCATGTGGCTGGCATGACTAGATGCCAAAGGCGCACGGAACGCTGTTACCTTCCCACTGTAGTGGTCCCTATTTTTTTTACTTGCATTTTTTACGTGCTTTCAAACTGCTAGGTTGGCAGAGGCTGGGACGAGTAACAGGCGCTCACTCTGTTACGCGGCACTCGGAATTCGATCCGCCAAACTGCCGACCATCTGTTCCCATATATTTATGGGAACATGCAATATAAATATATCCATATATGTAATACTTCCCTGTTAAATCTTGGCAAATCAAAATTAAAAATCCACGAGGACCCAGATTGTTGGGGGCAATAAGCTGACTTTGTAAAAATGTCGCTGGGGGGGGGCGAAAGCCCTAATAAGCAGGTATATACATAGAATGAAGGCTATTGCTAAGCACATTGTGCTTTAGATTGTAAGCCGCCTTGAGTCTTCAGAGAAGGGCGGGATATAAATGGGATTTTTAAAAAAAATATCTTTATTGGTTCTTTATGTTTGTGAGCTTAATCTATGCCACCATCTCTCTATTTATTCACTACTCACTATTTCCCACTATTAGTCTTCCTTTGTTTTGTATAGCTGTTATTTTTGGCCAGTTCCAAATGATGTTGAGAGGTATATGGCAAGAAATATACAGCCATCAGGAAACATATATAATTGGAGCCACCAAACCTGAGGCAGCAGGGAACATGTCTATCATAATCTGGATGGAAAAGTATGGGTGCTTCCCAAGGAGCCATTAATGATCTTTAATCATTATTGTGGGATTTTATAATGGAACTCAATTTGTCATTTTTTTTTCCGGTTCAGCAGTGAACTTGATCAAAAAGCACAATCGTGATTAGGCTTCCTCTTAAATAGGGAGAACAGAAGAGAAGTCTTTCAGAAAGACTTTGCATCTTGCTTTAATTGCACAGGGTATCTCTCTAGTTGGCAATTTCATCAAGATCAGAATCGACTTATTACCACAATTGAGCTCAAAATTTCTTTGTTAAGCGAGACAGTTATGTGAGTTTTGCCCCATTTTATGACCTTTCTTGGCAGATATGTTAAGTGAATCACTACAATTGTTAATCTGCTTGTCAGAAGATCACAAAAGTTGGTAACTTGATCTGAGGACACTTAATTGTCATAAATATCAGACATTTGCCAAGTGTCTGAATTTTGACCATATAATTGTGGCAATGCTATAACGCTCAAGTGTGAAAAATAATTCACTTTTTTCACTGCTGCCGTAACTTCAAATGGTCACTAAATGAACTTTGATAAGTCAGGGACTACCTGTATATCTTTACAACAGTGACTTCCATAGAAAAATGGGAGAAGGAAAACTCAAAACTGTGGAAGTATTTATTTCTTGTGTCTTATATTTTCTTACAAAGCTCAAGAGCAGAATATAAAGCATTTCCTCCTTCATTTTTTCCCCCAATGATATCAACTCTCTTGATAATTTGAGTTGAAAGATAGTGACTGAATCAAAGTGGACCAGAGGAATGCTGTGAATATAATTTACTTGGACTTCAGTAAAGTAGACGACAACCTACTACTTGATAAGATAGAAAAACGTGGGTTAGACAGCATCACCACCAGATGGATTTGTAGCTGGCTGACCGGCCATACTCAGCATGTGGTCCTCAATGGAACTGCATCTACATGGAGGGAAGTGTGTAGTGGGTGCCCCAGGGCTCTGTTCTGGGCTCAATGCTCTTCAACATCTTCATCAATGATTTGGGAAACTCATCAAATTTGCAGACAACACCAAGCTGGCAGGAATAGCCAACACTCCAGAAGATAGGCTTAAGATACAGAAGGATCTTGACATTGGGTGCTATCTAACAAAATAAAATTCATTGGTGAAAAAAGTAAGCTTCTACATTTAGGCAAGAAAAACCAAGTGCACAGGTATAGTATAGGTCAGCGGTAGGCAACCTCGGCTCTTTTATGACTCATGGACTTCAACTCCCAGAATTCCTGAGTCAGCTATGCTGACATGAGTCATAAAAGAGCCGAGGTTGCCTACCCCTGGTATAGGTAGCACCTTGCTCAATAGTAGTAACTGTGAGAGGATCTTGGAGTCCTAGTGGACAATCACTTAAATATGAGCCAGCAGTGTGTTGCAGCTGCCAAAAAAGCCAACACAGTGCTAAGCTGCATTAACAGAGGGATAGAATCAAGATCACGTGAAGTATTGATACCACTTTACAATGCCTTGGTAAGGACACACTTGGAATACTGCAAGATGTTGAGACTCTAGAAAGAGTATACAGAAGAGCAACAAAAATGATTAGGGGACTGGAGGCTAAAACATATAAGGAACAGTTGCTGGAATTGGGTATGTCTAGTTTAATGAAGAGAAGGATGAGTGTTGACATAATAGCAGTGTTCCAATATTTCAGGGGTTGCCACAAAGAAGAGGGAGTCAAGCTATTTTCCAAAGCACTTGAAGGCAAGACAAGAAACAACAGATGGAAACTAACCAAAGAGAGAAGCAACCTAGAACTTGGGAGAAATTTCCTGACAGTTAAAACAATTAACCAGTGGAACAACCTGCTTCCAGAAGCTGTGAATACTCTAACACTGGAGGTTTTTAAGAAGAGACTGGACAGCCATTTGTCTGAAATGTTATAGGGTTTCCTGCCTGAGCAGGGGGTTGGACTAGATGACCTCCAAGGTCCCTCCCAACTTGATGATGATGATGATGATGTCACCCAGTAACCTTCCTGAGCAAAAGATGGATTAAATCTGAGTCTTCCACATTCTATTTGAATACTTCAACTACTATACCACATGTCACCATTTTATAACTGCAATTGTTCATATAATTAAACAGTTCTTTTAATATAACTATATTTTGAAGGCCTTCTCAAATTTAACCTCAATTATGGTTACAATGGCCGTATATTGCATTTTGCATTGTAAGAGTAAAGTCTGAAAATAAAAATGATTTAAAGCACTTAAAAACACTTAAATTAAGGTCTGACACCATGATTGTTCACTAAATATTTTTTCATTCAAGAAATATTTTCTTATTTCCTCCTCCCGGTTTGCTTTCTTTGCCATCTTTGTCCTTTCATTTTTGTATTGTTCTTTTTTTTTTAACAACTGAGAATGACCAAGAGTTACTGGAATCAGAAGGCATATATGTTTAATAATGTATTTATATATACCTCACATAGTGAGTCTGGGCTGCATATATAATAAAACAAAATACATAAAAATAAAATGCATAAAACCCAATAAAACCATCATTTAAATTAAAAATAAAAAAGTAAAAAAACAAAATGGCAGCTAACATATAAAGAGCACATCAATTAACAGATATATAACCATCCTACATTATATTTATTTATTTATTATTTATTAATTTAATTTCTATACTGCCCTTCTCCCGAAGGACTCAGGGCGGTGTACAGGGCAATAAAATGCAATAAAAATACAATATACAAAAGTTAAAATGAGAATTAAATAGAATAGCCCAATTGCAGTAAAAGGTTAATTAAATTTACAATTAAAATACCCCAAACCCATCAGACCAGGCCGGCTTGTACAGTCCTATCAACATCTTCAGAGAACCCTCTTGTGTAATGGCATGCACTGATAGCTTTGCAAATGCAATGCAAAATGTAAGTTGACCTTGCAACCTTGTGAAGTAACAACAATAATCATAGCAATATATAATGATTAAATCCTAGCAAGACAGAGTGACTCTTTAACCAGAAATCATCTGGATCCATATTAGTTTCAGTGTCCATTCTTAATGGGGCTACAATTCCCCAGAATAAGAGGTGTACAATCTGGCAGTTCTCTTGTACTCACAGATTCTGCTAGACAGCAGGTGAAGATTGTTACTAAGAGGAACTTTGTTCAGCTAACCCTAAAATGATATTCAGGTTATCTTCATTTCCCCACTAAAAAACAAATATCTAAAAACTAGCAATCCAAATTCTATTTTATTGATCAAATATCCTGACTTTTCAAGAATCACTTTATATTCCATTTTGAGATACGGCATGAATAAGATATATTTATGATAGTAGAGATGGTTAGAGGAAAACAATCAACAGTCTCAGGATTGCGGCTGTGTAGAAACATGGTAAATAAACAAATGAAGACTTGGAAAATACATCTAAGGCCTACATAAGTCCCCAACCTATGGGCCTTGGCCCACTACTGGGTCATGGCCTGCTGGCTACCAGGCCACAAGACAGGCTGGCCAGTGCACGCATATGTGTGCACGCACGCACCCCCACCCACGCTACCACTATGGAAATGGAAGACCACTGGTGAAAACGGGGCTCCATGTGGTGAAAATAGGGCGCTGCAGAGCAAAAATGGGGCAGTGCTAGCGAGTGTCACAAGGGTGCCAGCACCTCCCATTTACATCGTGCATGCTTGCTGCCCTATTTGTGTGTGTGCACATGCACGTGCGTAAAATACTTCACCCTCCCTTTCCCGCTGGTCCAACCGAGAAAGGTTGGAGACCTCTGGCCTAAATGACACAGATTTCATACTAACTTTTGAAATTTTTGATTACTTCATTTTGGTTATATTGCTGATAAATGCCCTGTCAGATAATAAAAGACCTCATTTACCTAAATGAAGTAGCTGATCTGAGTTGTATTATTGAAATCTGGGTATATGAGTGTGTTGCTTAGACCTGACCAAATTATTTCCATTAATTCAGAACAGAATCATTGATAGACCGGTTATGGGGCCCTTTATCGGGTGAATAACATTTATTGGAGATACTGTTGATGTCCCACACCACTCCACTATCCAACAACATTCATGCACAAGTTGGCAAAGATAGTTTTTCATGTGATGTTGTAGAATGATGGGATTGGTCCTAAGAGTCTTCAACAATGATAGTGAGGCTCCCCAAGTATGATTAGCCCAGAAACTTGTGGCTAAAAACAATGAGTCTGACTAAAATTGAAATTCTACCTGTGCTTAGCAAAGGTTATATTATTCTTTGTGCTTCAAGATATGGTAGAGGTGGCTTGAATACTGAGAAATTAGAATTATTCCACTATTAAAATGAGACTATTATTTGATAAGTTAAGTCTCAAAGCATCTTTTTTTACTTTTTTACTTCAGGTTTAATATATGGATTTTTTTGACTTTGGTTAATAATTCTGAATTATCTTTGAAAATATTACTCCAGCAGAATGGTACTATTACAAAGATGTTCTTCTGATTATGATTTATGAAAAGATGATGTCAGTGCATGAGTAATATGTTGTGGATTTGGAAGGACAACTAGATTAGTATGCCATTACCAAAGATTATTTAAGGACTCAATCTTCTTTTTTTTAAAAAAAAAAGAAGAAGAAGGCAGGTCATCTAAATCAAATAAATATCTCCATCTTTAGAGGGCCTCTAACTTTACCATGTTTTAATGTACTTCCAACAGCTCTTGACGGATTTTTTTTCCAAAATTCTATATGTACTAAAACTTTTCCCTTGTAGCAAAGGATAAATTGAATCTATAGTCCATGTTCTGCTTTACTGATACTTTCATAATGTCACCTGCCTTTTTAATAAATTTTCCAAGCCAGATATGCTTAATGTATAGCTGTTACTGTATGACCAATATGATCCTGTTTCTTTGAAAATATAATTCTAATTGTTGACTTCAATAAGGGTTTGTTTGTATGATATGGGAACCAGGATTAAATATTATAAGTTCTAGACTAAATCCATTATATTTAAAAACTGAAAAAGCTATACATGCTTATGCCAATAACTTATGGTACACTGAAATGGATATTAGAAAATAGATAAGCTTTTTCATTTTTAACACCTGTTTTAAATAGAAACACGAATATAATTGATATACAAACATCTGTAGTAGAATATTTTTTAAAAGAAGATTTTAATAAAGTCATTGATTTTAATAAAGTAAAAGAGTGACAATGTACTAAAAATCAAGGGCAATCAGTTATAAAAAGCTATCATCACTTAATTTTCTGACAGTATTCTTGCATCTCATAAATTGTAAAATATCAAAAAGGTATTAACCAGTGCTTTAAAAAAAAAAGGTGCCGGAACTCAGAGGTGCTGTCACTGGGAGAGATGCCAGTGTCTTGCTACGGCGTCACCACCCATCCTTTCCACCCCCGCCCCTGAGGCTCGGAGCCACATGCTGCAGGGATTCCCCTCCCCACAGTTGCCATGCCGCAGCCTGTGCTGAGCCCCCACCTGGAGCTGCCCCAAACCCCGACCCAGAGCTGTGTTCTTCGTGGCAGTGGACTCCGGCGCCAAACAGCCTCTTTCCAACCACATCCAGAAAAATTTGTAACAAACATTGGAATTCTCAAGGCCATGTCTGGTATTTCCAGCAATCTGTTACTGGAAGGAAAAACCAATCCCTGCTGCATTACTGATCCCAGAGAAGCATTTGCAGATATCCTTAGGGTGCCATAGTTATGGATGAGAAATATTGGTTGCAAAGTTGGCATTTCTGGATGTAATACAGATATTTTGGACTTATTTTTGTTTCTTTGCATGTTTGATATTTTTAAAAAGTCATTTGCTACTGACTACACTTATACACATATGTAACATCTTTTGCTAAGATACATGACCATTGCTTGTCCAGAATGTGAAAAGTGAGAGATTGTGACTAAACAAAATTTTAATGTACAGATAATACCACCAGAAATTATTTTAGCCTTTTTAATAAATGTTATTGATGTTAAGCTCACCATGGAAAACATCATATATTGTTATGTATATACTAGGTTAATTATTTAAAGACTGAAGTGCAACCTAACTAGATTCTAAATAATCTATTTTTCAAAACACAAAACAATCCAAACAGTAAAAGTAAAGTCCAAATTAAGAATATTTCATTCTTAAGAATTGTTTAATTTAAAGTGGTTTAGTTGTAATAGATGGTTATAGATTCAAAATAGTTTTCAAGAGTGTACAAAAGATACTATTTTTTTCTAGCATCAGCTAAATTAGACATATTACATTGAGAAAAATGTTTCTCATTTCTTTCCTGTTACCTTTATTGATTTCATTGCAGAGATGTTAACATAGGAAATAGATTATTTTGTTATCTAATGTTACCTTCCAAAAGACAGAAGCAGATGAAAAATGTGAGGTTCTTTCCTGTTGGCTTTTTTGAATTAGCTGTTTTAGATTCTAAAAGTTTAGTTCCTAAAAAAGTAACCTTGTAAATAATTTTAATGTCCTCCTCTAGTGTAGGGTAGGCAACCTTGGCTCTTTTATGACTCAAGGACTTCAACTCCCAGAATTCCTGAGCCAGCATGGCTCAGCTTGGAAACCTCTCTCTTTCCCCTCAGCGTGGTTGGCTTAGGATTTCTGGGAGTTGAAGTCCACGAGTCATAAAAAAGAGCCAAGATTGCCTACTCCTAAAGCCAATAGAGGCAGCTTTTTTTTTAAAAAAAAAAGGTGCTGGAATGCCGTTCTGAGCCTTCTATAAGAAAAAAAGCCCTGGTATTACCTATAAAGTAATATTTCTTTAAAATAGAAGGCAAATATGAGTGTATATTGCAAAAGTATGCATATATTAAATGATGTGGATAAATAGCAATGCAATATATCTAGTGACATTGTATAAACTGTAGACTACTTCTACTTAGATGGGGTTGGTCCTGTTGCCTTTTCTGTGTGCACAATTATTATACACATACTTTTTTGTGCAATTATAGGAGTCTAATGATCTTTAAATTCTATTGATAACTCTCATTCCTTGCCTACCCTTTATTACATCTTTACAAAAGAAAACCAAAACAAAGGCATTTGCTATGGACCAAAGGAGAATATTGGTGATTATTTTTTTTAAAAAAATGGTATTGTTTAAAGCTATATATTTTTATATAAAGAATTAAAATGAGCTATCCATTCCAATGGTTTAATCTATTATTGATATACTGCTACTATGAAACTGTGTCACCTTTTCATGTTTTCTATTAAATCTTAAAACTGGATTGTGATTGGACACTTCTTCAAATAGAGGATATCTCCAAATCATAGCACTAACAGCTTTTCAAATACAAGTCAGAGTGCAAAAATAACATTGCTAAACATCTAAATGGCACCATTTCAAAATTATTTTATGAGAATCTAGAAAGAATAGGCAGTATCTTCTCCATTGTTCCAAAGGAAAAATGGGCAACCATAATATTTTTTGTACTTTAAATCACTCCAAAATTGGACCACTGATATAGGTAATCCTCAACTTACAACCATTTGTTTAGTGACTGTTTGAAGTTACAATAGCATTGAAAAAAGTGACTTATGACCATTTGTCCACTTGTGACCATTGCAGCATCCTATGGTCATGTGATCAAAATTCAAACTCTTGGCAACTGGTTCATACTTATGACGGTTGCAGAGTCCTGGGGTCACTTGATCACCTTTTGCAATCTTCTGACAAGCAAAGTCAATGGGGAAGCCAGATTCACTGAACATCTATGTTACTCACTTAACAACTGTAGTGACTCACTTAACAACTGTGGCAAGAAAGGTTGTAAAATGGGGCAAAACTCACTTAACAGCTCTCTTACTTCGCAAAAGAAATGTTGGTCTCAATTATGATTGTAAGTAGAAGACTGCTTGCATTAGAGAGATACTGCCAAAAGGCCACTGCACAATTTTCTACTTTTTAAAAGAAAAGAACTAAAATAAATGAAAAATCCTTAAAACATACACACATATACACACAGATTCACACAAACTTCAAACAAAACAAGCTTAATTTCGTTGCAGTTTCTTTTCAGTTTCAGAAGTGATTTTATCTGTCACAGAAGACTATGGCAGAACAATCCTGGCATCTAAAAACCCAGATTAAATACAACCTTTGGCAAACAAAATGTACATTTTCCAAAAAGGCAAAAAGAGTTAGTTGGAGAACCACTAAACAGAAAGATATAAACAGACACATACACACTTTAATATAAGGAAATACTGAGCCAATTCAATCTCAAAGGAATAAAAGAAATAGCTAAAGGAAATCTGGGAAATTTTTAGAGAAATAAAATTGGTATTAATCATCAGTGGCAATATAGCAGGAAAAAAAGAATCAAAATTTTGAATTAAGAATAGTTAAAAGAAATTATTTTCTTATCCAATGAGTTAGAGACGTGAACATGAAACTTGAAAGATAAATATTTTCTAATATTAACACTAGGTTCCTCAGGCCAATACAGATTTCTCCAAATAGTTTTCTTGGCAACATTATGAAAGTGATTTGACTTAATAATTTAGACCAGATTTCATAGTGTCTCCATTTTAAGTGTTTCTTCAAGATTATTGAGATCACTGGAACTATTTGCTACAAAATTTTAAAAACAAAAATAATGTAACCTGCCATTAGAATCATTTTTCCCCCTTATCTGAAAATGTAAAAATTGAGTATCTACACACTACTGTAGAATGGTAAATGCTGCAAATACAGTATATAAAGCACATACACATTATATCTATCTATCTGTATCTGTCTGTTTCTATATTTCTACAGTGTGTGTGTGTGTGTGTGTGTGTGTGTGCGCGCGCGCGCACGCACGCAAAATTATGGATGCTAGACAACAAAGAAATAATTAACTTCTGATCTACAATGATTGTAAGGTCAATCAATCCTTTGCAATGAGTTTCTCTTCTGTAGGACAACTTTGTAACTTCTCTGTCTTGTCTGCTAGGGTTGTCAGATCCAAGGGAAGTCATTTCTAGAGGTTCCTCCCTAGCTCACCATTAATATACCTGATCCATTTTACTTCAAAGATTACATAACTATGGATGTCTCCTAATGCCACATATTGAAAAAGACAGAGCACAACATAATACAAAAGTAATAATTACTGATTAAAGTTAAGTACCTAAAATAAAGATTTCATTTACTGTATAAAATTATAATTGTATATATCAGCTAAATGCAGATTCAAAGGCAAAATGTGGTCTGGACTACACAAAGGAACTAACACTGGACCTCTCTGTAACTTCTCAATGTAGCTGCATCCTTTATGACTATCATTCACAGGAAAAGATATTTAGATATACCGGTAAATCTATAGGACCACTTGTCTTACATTGTTTCTGCCTGACATATTTCAGTCCTATCTATTAAGCAATGTCATCTCATGGGACCTAGGAGGCATTCCTTCTGTTAGCTACAACTGTCCTCTGGAACAAGAATCCCCTTGAGATCAAAACAGCCCAGCTTGAAGAAGGGCTGAAGATCTGTTTTTTTCCAAAGATTCTGAGTTTGGTCCTTTGTGGAATCTACTATTAGGCTGAATGTTATGGAATTATTTGGTCTCATCTCCCCCAGTTCAGCTATGTAACTCAGTTTTAAGTTTTCTATTGTTTTAATCTTTGCTAGCTAGCTAAAATCTTGTAGAATGTTTTTAAAAGTTGAAATTATAAACAAATACTCCTTATAAAGTTCCATGCTATGTCAATATTTATTACTCTATTGGTGCTAAGCAGCTTATTTTAGGAACAGAGCTTTCATGACTTTTTAGTTTAAAGGGGAAAAATAATTAAGATAAGGTAACACACCATTTCACAATTAAAACTATTACAGTAGGAATAGAATTTTTTTAAAAAAACTTTGCACCAAAATGCTTCTTCAAGATCTGAAGAAATTGAGTAAAGCAGACAAAATGTTATTTATTACCAAAAATATTACTATGCACTAAATTTATATTTGAATAGAAATACAAATTAATTTAATCCACAAATATATTACTATTATGTTCTGATAATTAAAACATTAAAATTTAAAAATATAATTATACCACAATTAAAATTACTATGATTGGCAAGGCCTCTTTAATCTTTCTAAGAAATTATATGCTATTTATATTTTTTTTTATTTATTTAATTGATTGATTGATTTTATATACTGCCCTATTCCCGAAGGACTCAGGGCGGTTTACAGGGCGAGTTAAAACAATACAAATAAGTACACTTTAAAATAGAATTAAATAAGACTAGTCCACAATTAAACAAATTAAAATTAAAATTAAATTAAAATTAAAATTAAATTAAAATTAATTAAAATAATTAAAATTAAAATTAAAATTAAAATTAAAACCCCCTCAGTCCAGGCCAGCAAGATCAAACAACCAAGTTTTAAGGTCCCAGCGAAACGAGCGAAGGTCTGGGGCAGTCCGAAGTTCTACTGGCAGTTCATTCCTTAGGGCAGGCGTGCCCACAGAGAATGCCCTCCCCCTTCGAACCATCCGTCGGCATTCCCTAACCGGCGGAACCCTAAGGAGGCCCTCCCTGTGATAAGATAACCCTAAGAATAGGCTTCCCTACATGTGCAGGGAGGTTAGACATGCTACTTTTTAAACCTGTGCAATCCATTGTAGCAATTAAAGAAACAGGCAAGATTCAGCAATTAATTAAAATTTGGCAGATGCTAGTTAAGTTGAAAACACATGTTCCTTGCTTGTATTTTTACTCTTCACACAAAATCCTCAGCATATAATTGCTATGCCGCTGCCTATTTTTGAATTTATAGCTGCTTCTGGATTTTCTACCCTTCTGCTCCTTGACTTGACTAGTCCTATTTAACTTTATTCCTGCTCTACATTTACATCTATCTCTTTTATTTTATTTTTTGTGTGTGCCTGAAATTGTCCTCTATTTGCATCCCGTCTTTAACCCAGAGAGTTGATAATACCATATTTCATTAAATACTGTATATTCACCAAATACATTCACATCATGTGAACTTCAGGACACCTAATCTTCCCTTTCCCTGATTCAGAAGCCTATTGTTAATGCAGGTAGCAAAGTAAGCTACTTTGGAGAAGTTTTTCTTCTAAGATTACAAAAAGGCTTTCTGATTTCAGATCTTCATTTACCAGGTCAACTTTTCCTAACTGCTCTTTGAAAGGAATGCTTCATCAAATTATAAAGCAAAATCTAGTATTCAGCATAACATGATATCATGAACCTTGATTGTATGGAGAGAAGCAGCTCCATTTTCTGTTGCATCCATTGGGAAACGCATACTAGATGAAATTTAATAAATTGGTTTATATTGGCATTTTGTTAGGGAATGAATGTCTGTTAAATGCAAGCTCAGAAATAAATCCATTTTTTTTCTTTTATAGTGGAATATTTTACCCATAATCAAATGTTCAATTCCACAATACTTTAAATGGCTATAGGATAAAATTTTTGGTTCTTTAAATAGATGCTAAAGAGGTACTTTTCTTAAATCATACGTGGCAGAGGCACCACTGATACATACATCAAAAGTTCTGCCACTTTCTACATGCATGCAATGTGACAGTAACAGTAACAAAAACAAAACCAGAAATTGTGAAAGGGATCTTGGAGTCCTAGTGGACGATCACTTAAACATGAGTCAGCATTGGGCAACACAGCCAAAAAAGCTAATAAAATCCTATATAAACAGAGGCATAGAATCAAAATTACGTGAGTATTAGTACCGGTTTATAAAGCCTTAGTAAGGCCACATCTGGAATACTGCATCTGGTTTTGGTCACCACATAACAAAAAAGATGTTGAGACTTTGGAAAATGTGCAAAGAAGAACAACTAAGGTGATTAAAGGCCTGCAGACTAAAACATATGAAGAAGAGATGCAGTCTAGAGAAAAGGACTAGGGGGGACATGATAGCAGTATTCCAATATTTGAGAGGCTGCCACAAGGAGGAAGGGGTCAAATTATTTTTCAAAGCACCAGGAGGCAAAACAAGAAACAACATATGGAAACTAGTTAAGGAGAGAAGCAACCTGGAATTAAGGAGAAACTTCCTAACAGTGAGGACAATTAACCAGTGGAGCAGCTTGCCTTCAGAGGCTGTGGGTCCTTTATCACTCAAGGTTTTTAAGAAGAGACTGGACAACCACTTATCTGAAATGATATAAGGACTCCTGCTTGAGAAAAAGGCTGGACTAGAAGACCTCCAAGGTCCCTTCCAGCTCTATTCTGATTGATTGAACAAATGTACAAAACAGATGGAGCTTGTGTCCCAAGACTGAGAGTCTGTTTTTCCCACTTGACCCTTTTGCAGAAGCCTCTGATGTGATATTAACAGATTATAAATGCTTCAGGATTTTTTGACTTCCACTGTGTATCATTTCCCACTGAATTTTAAATACTAATTAATTCAAAATTATTTATTTCCTTTTATACAAGGAAATATATACATGCATACACATGAAGCTATTTCTTTTTTGAATAAATAACAGGAAAAAAAGAAATTTAAATTCCACAAAAAAGAATTTAATCTGCTGAATAAATAAAGGTATGAGATGAGAAAAATAAATGCATTCTTTGGTAAATCTACTTTATTAAAACATCATGCACTATATGTCTCAAATTATTCCTTGTAAACCCACCACACTGCCTTTTGCTTTTATTTTAAAGACCAAAAATAAGCAAGTAGGCAGTAATAACCAAGACAACAAGATGGGGAAATAGTGTATTAGTGAGACAGAAGTCAGTGGAAAACATTAAATATTGCAACCTTCTGTGCAAGACATAACTAACAAATCTTCCACACTTGACCATAATTCAAACAAAGCAGCTTTGAACACCAATCACAAATGAGCAGAATTTAGCAATAGATTGGTTAACTAGTAAAATGCACACACCTGTCATTTTAAGGTTATTTTAGGCTTATTTTTTCAAAAAGCTAGATATGATGATGATGATGTAATTGCAATGGACTTCAAGTGGTAAAAGAGTGACTGAAAATCAAATGATACTATAAACTCACATGTCCACTCAAAAACATTCATTGTTACCGTTCTTAGCTGATTACTGGTATTATTTTAGGCATGATTCAGTGAACATTAAGTAAAAACAAAACATATTATTTTTGTGTGTTTTCATTACAAGTCTATCAGCTAATACCTTCACTGCAGTCATTCAATCAGCAAACCTTACATAAAGATGCCTAGCACATAATTTACTTAGAATGGTTAACTGATAGAGAGGGATAGCTTAGCTGCTCACCACCAAGAACACTAGATTCTTAGATTCTTATTGACCAGATTTTAAAAGGGGTTAGTTTATATAATCTTGAAAACCGGAGGTGTATATTTTAGCACCCAATTTGTCAATAACTTAATTAAGTGGAGGTTCTGTGACTACAATGAGGAGGTTACTACTGGCTTCCTTGATATGGGAGGAATGTGCAGGTGCCCTGTAATATTTTATAAACTGCCCTCTTCTTTTCCAGGCTCTAAGAGTCCATTCAAATTAGCCAATCTGACTCATTATCTTTTTCAAAGACTGGAATTGTAATTGTAATTGACTAACCCCACGTTTCAGGCATTCTTTTACTTTTTCTCCTTTCTTCATGTATTTTTTTTTACAAAGATCTAATAGAATATTATCAAATAATAGTTTGTACCATGCTGCTACAATGAAAGTTTGTAACATAGACCTCACCTTCTCTCTTCCTAAAAACATTTTGTACTATTAGAAGCATTAGAAGAAAATCCTTTTAATCTTTAATATTGTATTTCCAAAAAACCAGGAGTATTTCAATGGACATGTATTATACTTTAGGTTTCATAGCTGAGAAAAAAGCAGTCATCAAGACCACTATTTAACAGATAAGAGAGGTAACTAACTTTTCCTTCTTTTTTTACAGAAAAGATTATTATTTCTGCCATCTTTCTTCTGGACAATATGAACATGGTTTTTAGTTTTGGATAATCCTTCCAGACATCTAGCATGAACTAGACAGCAATTCTCCAAGAAGTCTAATGTCTCATAAACTGGCACAGTAAATTTCCTGAGCCATTCTTTCAAAACAAACAAACCTACCTAGTTTTTAGTCTTTTGTTCTATAATGTTCTTTATCAGTAGTAAAATGGAGTTCTCAAAGCCACTGCGAATGCACAGACCCTAGTAACTCATTTTTCTTTGCTATTGCTGCTGTTAGTCCTGATTTTATTATTACTATCAATACTATGGTGTCTATATATATATTGACATACATAAAAGCCCCTTTTTCAAATAGTTAATAATCTACAACTAGATGCAAAGGAAACAACAGGAAAAGGCCATAGTTTCATTCCATACAGCATTAACCTTGTGAACTCTCAAGTTTCCTCCTTCTGTTATATATTCAAGATGGAGAGTATTTAATATTTATTTTTTATGTATATGTATGGGTGTGGGTCTATACATATGTGTATATAGTATGGTTAGGTGTGTGTCATGTGTGTGTTCCACTTTGACAGCGGGCAACTAAATTTCATTTTTGATGTGTTCTTATCTTATCTTATCTTATCTTATCTTATCTTATCTTATCTTATCATCTTATCTTATCTTATCTTATCTTATCTTATCTTATCTTATCTTATCATATCATCTTATCTTATCTTATCACGCGACCACGGGAATGCTGCAATGGTTTTAAGTGTGAAATACAGTCATAAGTCACTTTTTCAGTGCCATTGTAACTTTGAACATCACTAAATGAATGGTTATAAGTTGAGGACTACCTCTACTATGCCATATCAAAGGAAAAGTCAAAACAGGGGTTCCCACACTGTGAGTTGTACCTTTATTGGGGAGGTGCAAAGAGAATCCAGGGGAGGGGTGGGAAGAACTTTTTAGTTGTACATTGTTACAATAAATTCACTATTCCCAAAGTTTCATTGTATTGTTTTCATTGTTCATTTGTATTCATTTTGCTGTTTCCATTTTTAGTGGAGATGTATGAATTAAGATTACACAAAAGGGAGGTAAAAGGTTTATAAACCCCTGATATAAAGGACAATGATCAAGCTATCTAAAGAGTCCTCTCTCAGAACAAAGGGAAGTAATAATTGATTATTATATGATTATTATTTTGACACAAATAGGAATATTTTTCACATGTGTTCTACTGTAGGGCTTTACAACCTTTTCACCCATTGTACCACTTTTAGGATATGGCAACATCCGAGTACCACCAGTCGCCTAGCAAGGTGTCAAAAACTTGATGACCAAAAAAAAAAGAAAAGGAAAAAAGTGATGAAGTACAGGTAGTCCTCGACTTACAACAGTTCGCTTAGTGACTGTTTGAAGTTACAATGGCACTGAAAAAGTGCCCCCCAAGCCACAGCCGAGCAAAACGCCTGCCTCCCCAGCAGCGCTCTTCCTCCTGTCCGAGGTTTTCATTGTTCTGAGCATTTCTGTTGAGGATTGGCAGTGGGGTGGGGGTGTGTTTGGTTTTTATTCCCCCGTCTGCTGGGTGGTTGCAGGAGGTTTTGGTCACTTCACATGACCCTGGGACACTGTGACCATCATAAATATGAATGAGTTGCCAAGCATCTGAATGTAAATCACAAGACCCTGGAGATGCTGCACCATTCCAGCTGATTGGCGCTTCTTCTGGGCTTCCACTGAGTCCTGACAGCCCCGAAAAAGTACTGATCCTGGCATTTCTGCTGAGCCCTGGTAGCCCTGCAGCTCCAGCCATCTCTTGCTCAGGATTGTGCGGTGCTGCCACAGGTTCAGCCCATTCCCCTCCCCCGCTATCACTTTTCTAGGATGGTCACGTACCACCTGCCAGGTGCCAATGTACCACAGGTGGTACCCATACCACTGATTGAAAAGCCCTGTTCTAGTGCATCTTACAAACTATTTTATTTATATTGCTTGTATAGCACCCATTCCCTCAGACTTAACAATATATTGTAAACATTAAAAAAGACCATGAAAGAACATAAAAAACAAAAAATAAGCACCAACCAATAAAAATATCAGGTGAATTCCAGTCCAAGAGCAGCCCCTGCCCTTTTGCAACTTAGAATCAGCTTTCCTGATTCGTAGGGAAGATGGCCCTGATCGAATTTCCACTGTGCATTCAAAAGAGTGGAGACAGCCACTGATAATGTCCTCTTAAAAAGCTCTGTCAGATATAAGGATGGGACTTGGAAGGTGTGGTTCTTATTTGATCTGATTAGATGAATACAAGAAAAGGCAGCCCATCAGAAAATTGGGTTCTGAGCCATATAAGACTTTTAAGATTATGGCCAATACCTTGAATTGCATCTGGAAGCTGCCTGGTAACTATTGTAGCTCCAAAAGCATCAATCACATGAAAAAAAATCAAAAGATCACTGCCTGTAGCTTCCAGATATTTTATAGTTTCCAGTTATTCTTCAAGGATAGTGCCATGTATAGCATGTATAGCAAGCAATAATTCAAATGACAGTTGCCTAGCAAGTTATCTCTATTGGTACATAAGATGTAATTATGCAAAAACCCTCTTCAGTCATTGCTGAGATCTAGTCCTCACACTGAACAATCTCTGATGGGGGAATGTAAGCTTAATTAAAGTCAAAGATGGAATTTCTTTGAAAACATTTGAACCACTCTATCACTCTGTCTTGGAATGATTTAATCTGCTCCACCTTATTCAGACCATGACACCCTTAGGCATTGGGGTCAGCATATCCATTGAATCATCTGTTTGGTACAGGTACAGACAATTAGACTTGAACTACCTACTTCTGAAGAGGCAAAAATATTTCCTAATTCAAAGAAGCGTTGGAAGCTTGGATCCAATTTTGTATAACCTCATGGAAGGCCTTAATCAACCAAGAGGTAGAGGTATCCTACTGAGATATGGCAAATGCAGCATTGCAAAGAGCCTTATCCACTTCATCAGGACTCACAGATTTCAAAATGATCACAGATCACCTTAGAAAACTCTAGGCATTTGCACTGGAATTGTCCAGCTGGAATCTAGTTCATCTAGGATCAGAGCAGTTTTGTCTGCCTAATGCTGTGAAAATGGAATCTTTTAGATGTCTTCTTGAACATCCTTTCCCAAAAATGGATAAATCATGTTAAAATAGACAAATCATCTTAAAAAGGACTGCAAGGCATTACTCAGCAGATACAATAAGGGGATAGATAGATAGATAGATAGATAGATAGATAGATAGATAGATAGATAGATAGATAGATAGATAGATAGACAGACAGACAGACAGACAGACAGACAGACAGACAGACAGACAGACAGACAGAAGATAGAGACAGACAGACAGACAGATAGATGGACCTTGACCTGGTAACAATTTCTGGTCATACTTGCGGTAGGTCTTCTTCCAGCAACATTCCATATATATAAAGTCTCACACCATCTCCTGAGCTACTCAGTTAAAGAGGCGTTAATCTAAAGCTGCCCAGTCCAAAACCTCAGAAGCTCCTTAATTATTCTGGGCAACTAAAGTTTCAGGTATTGCCCAAGATATCCTTCTGAATACCCTCACAGTTCTCTGAAAACCAGCAGGACCCATCTAGCAGACCTATCAGATAGTATACTGCTCAAAAAAATAAAGGTAACACTTAAACAACACAATGTACTTTATTTAATAGTAGGATGTCTTATCTTGTGTTCTCTTTATTTTTTGAGCAGTATATATTCACCATTGTAGAAAGGGATTGCACTAAAGAGCACCAAAGCAATCAGAGTACTTCATGACAAAGACTGAAGTTCAGTGCGTCCCATTTGAAATTACATTGTGTCTTCTCTGAGGCAAAAGCCAGATCTAGGATGTGACCTGTCATCTGTGTTGGGCACTTGGCATGTTGCATAAGGTTCATGGTTATCAGGGCAGCCATGAACTCCAGCCATGCTTGGTCCATACCATCCAGCAAGGGAAGGTAATTTGCTGTTCGCCAACATTATTAGTAGGGGGATGCAATCAGGGCAAGCAGGCCTGGCAAGGATGCTGCTATACAGGATGGGGGATAGTACAAAGGTGCAAAAATAAGGTTCCATATTTAGCTATCTGTGCAGTGGCTTTTGATGCCAACAAAGACTTGTGGATGACGATAGTAACCTTCTCCCCTTCCCAAAGATGTTATGCAAAATCATAGTGGCACATATGTGGGCAATATGCTGACTCTGTAAACAGCTTAAAGTGGGATGTAAAGTACTATGAAACAGTATATAAGTCTAAATGCTATTGTTAAGCCTATTGCTAAAATCTGAAACCCAGGTGAGAAGGTTCTGAGTGAGAATGTTCAACCTTTGTAATGCAGGCCAGGCTTGCTCTCTCATTCATAATCATGGATGAAGAATGTCTTATAACAGGTATATCTGTCATTAAATAGCAGCATATGAATCCTAACTCCTGGTACGAGATCTAAGAGATGAAAGAAGGGATACGATGAAGCATTGAACCTACTTTGGCCACCCTCAGTCTCAATCTATCACAAAGGAGATCCCATTTCCACATGTCTCTCACTCACTTGGAAGAATCTGTACCATCTAACGCAGGGCTTTAGGCTTAAACAGCCACACAGATATCTTATTCAACAAAATTCTATCATACTGTCTGCTTGATCCCCTCCCCTTGGCTGTCCCTCTGTTCTCACCTGGAATTGGGAAGCCCAAACAAAACTGGGAGATTTGAAGCCCAATGCTGGCTTTACCCCTCCCCCCAAAAAATATCCCAGATTTCACTCAAAATCTAGCTCCTGTTAGAAAACAGCACCTGGGAAACCAAAACTAATAAAGTCCATCAAACACATTGCCATGGTCATATTGTTAATTCAGATGATGATAAAGGCATAGTTCACTGGGCAACACATTTCTCCAAACTCACCTGTGGAGCAATCCTGAAAATACAGCCAGCCAAATGGGAGCAAGCTCCTATATTCTCAACCACAGGCCTTCTACAGCATGTAAAAAACTTTCTTTGGAGATCTGTCTGCTTCTACTGCTGGTAAATTCAGGCTTCCACAACATGGAGAGACTGCAAAACTATGACTGCCAACCTAGTTTTGCCTAAAACTCTGATGTCCAGGATCAATTGGTGAATGTATTTTTCCCCAGAGGGCAACTGTTTGGAGATTTTGCAGATGGTACTTGAGTGCTCTGTAGCTGGCACTCCATCAGTACTGCTGTTTCTCAACTTTTCAGTCATGCAAAATCTGTTTCTTTTATGCCCTTCCATGCCTGCCTCAAATGCCATTTAATTGTCATTCTTATCTTCAGAACATTGGTTTTCTTTTCTTTGTTTTTTTCTTCCCCTTCCTTTATAAATGCTTTCCCCCCCCCCCATTGGTACTTCTTTTGTTGCTTCCTTCTGTTGTTGTGCACTTGATGGTTCTTTTCTTTTTATTGATTTATCTCTTTTTGATTTGAGCAACACTTAACAGCTGAGTATTTTGCCACCAGTTTTAAATGTGACCTGTAGCTTTTTTTTAAAGCACAAGGGATTGCTTCTACTCTTAATCTTAATATTTCCTGTTGTGTGTCCCTTGCCCTCTTCCCTCCAAATCAAAAGTGTACCAGTGTAATAAAAGCATCCAGAAAGGTGAGGAGAGCTGTTAAGGTATAACCTTCTTTAAAATTAAACCTGCATTATGCATCTGCATTATAATTTAACATTTTTCATAAATGAGATAGGAAAAATCTGTTTACAATGCATTGAAGAAATTATATTTAGTAATGATTATAATTTAAAGCCTTTAATATTTCCATAAGTGAAAACAATCAGATCTATCGTGAAATCTTCCACTAATAAAAGCTTTGGAGTTAAAGCACAAACATATGTTTTTTAAAAAATAAAAAAAATAATATATAAATTATTCTTTTTTGCAAAACAGGAGAAGAGAAGATGCATCTAGTAATTTATGAAACAGTGGTCACTTCCATTTAAACTAGATTGTTTCTTCCAAAACATATAACGACAAAATTCTCTTTTCTAGATCGCCTCAGTAAATTTGTCACTGAGGGTAGAGAAAATGTCATTTGCTGCACAGGCTTTAAATGGATGATTTCTTCCAGCTTATCCCAGAACGGCATTGACTTGACAAATGTGGGAAAGTCCATGGCTGTGAGATGAGGGCTTAGGTTGTGGGCTCCTGGTCAATTGAAAGGTTGCATTAAATGTAAATTATAGGACTGTTACTTAGATATATATCCCCCTCAACCAGGTGAAAGGCAAACAGGTCTCACACTAACTCACAGATGAACTTGCTGGCAAAAGCAAGAAAGGAGGCAGGCAATTATAGCTTTCATCTAGGAAGAAAAGGTATTTCATGCGAACCATGCCATTTTTAAAAATAAAAGTCAGTAATGCATTCCCCTTTCAGCTTATATATAAGAAAAATATTAGCCAATCTTGGCAGTAAATATCCCAGTAACAATAGCCTTTTATTAAGCATGCATTGAAATAAAACCTGTGTCCTTTCTACCTTTGAATGTCAAATTTACACCTTATTATTAACATCTATTGAAATTACAGATTCATCTGCACAGGAGATGAAAAATGAAAAAAAGTCACACAAACCCCTCTAACATGACCTGTAGTTAGACAGAAAACAGTTTTCCCAGCCACTGCTTGGCTTCCTATCTGTGACCTCTGAAAAGCATTGTAGGCCAGGGTTAATGGCCTTTCCAATCTCTGTGATAAGAATTCATTTTGTTCTATTACTGGCAGTTATCTCAGGAGCCTGCTGCATCACTTCAGCAGGGTTCAATCAATGAGAGGACCTAATGAAGTAACCAGCTGTAGCTCTATTTCGCCTGGTCTACTCTATCAGACAAATAAGATCTATCAGTCACACATCTTAAGACCAATCTTTGAAACAGAATCTTCAGAAACTGAACCAGTATGTATATACATTCTTTTAACTGTTAATTATAATGTGTATTTTCTAACACGGTAAATTGAAACAAGAGAGTTCAGGGAAAAATGGATTAAGAAACAATGCTACATATTCAGAGCTACAAATTTACTGAACACCAATGATTCCACTTTAATAGCAAAATGTTTCAGCAGCGACTTCTAATTCTTTGCGATATTGCACAGAAACTCAATACAGATCTCTAAACTGAATGTGAGATCTGTTATGGAAACAAATGATTTTCACAATGGAAATAATGCAACAGACCATGCACAACTGTTGCCTATCCAATACATCCCCAAAAAGGAAATGAAAACTACAAATGTTTTCCAGGGGTAGGGCAAAGAGATGACAGCATAAGTGTTCCTATTAACATTACAATTTTAGACGGGCAATTTCCACTTGACTATAACAGGAGTAAACAATTTCTTAAAACCTTACATAAAAACACACCACTACGCACACAGGGGTGAGATAAACAGATTTTGAGGGGAGGACAACGGTTGGTGTTTTGGAGGAAGGGAATGGTATAGGATATTAAGATTATTGGACGGACTGAATGAAAAACAACTTCAATGTAATGTTCTGTGGCAGTTGCCATTTGTTCAATATGCTCAATACTTATAGAAAATTTCTAGGTATGAAAAATATATTGGTTTTCATATTTTTTTAAAAAATCAACCAGATTGCTTATTTCTTCATTATATGTAAAATATTTTTATTCTGGATACAACCCCTAGCACAAAAACGTAGAAACAAAGACAGAAAGTCCTTTCTCTTTCTATCTTCCATATGAAAAATGGTTCTTGTTCTTGTTTACACTAAAGATTTCATTTATAGTAGTAGCAACTGACACTGACTTTTATTAACATTAACCAAAATATTTATCTTAATCAAATATTAAGATGCTCCCAACAAATGCAATATACATTTCTTTTAAATTCTTTTTAAATTTGCCACAATTATATTTTAATATATAGAACAGTAATTGTTAATGTCCAAGGCATTTAAAGTAGTCTAAGTTACATTGGTGTCAAGAATGAAATTTGTATTTGTATATTTTCAGATACCCCCACAGAATTTGAAAGGGGGGAAATTATGCATATTTGCTGTTAAAGAAAGAAAACATGACATCCAAATAACACTGCTGACTCAAAAAATAAGCATGACTCTAGAATAGTGATATAAATATGCAAATTTATTTTTATTTATTTTCTCAGACTTACAGCTACTTCAGTTGGGAATTAATTCTAATCCTTTTTTATCCATTATAATTATCATAAAGACATATTAATTCACATAAATTATTTAATGAAAAATTTAAATGCATTTTCTCCATCTGAACACATTATAAATTGGGAAATTATGGGTTCAGTTAAATATGCCTAAATTTCTTTATACACACTGTTAATTTTTCACTTCCTTATGCAACAGGGAGATAATAACATTAATCTATCTCCCAGATCAGATGACAAGAATGCATATTGAGAGGTTTGGAGGTATTAAATGTATTGTAAGCTGCTTTTTTATTTTGCCTCATTGGGATAACTTTACAACTTTACATCTTAACTAAAACTTATTGTGACATTGTTATATATAAAACTGTATAATCTGCTATATTACAAGTTGCATCTGAAAATCTTTTCAGTTTTCAAAGTAGTTTGCCAAGTGATACAAGAACTGCTCTCTAAATGCGATCTTGGAATGAAGAGTTATCCACTTATCTAAATTCTACTATTATTTAATAACATTTATCTTCTTTGTCCTTATTTAGCTCTGAAAAAGGGTGAAATGTCTATACTGTATATGGAAACAGATAACTTTATGCCTAGCAGGCATTTTGGGAACATCTGTCAATTTTTTTATGGAATGCACTGATTGTGGGGTATTGATTGCATTTAAACAAAGTTGTTGCAAAAAAAAATCAGCTAACAATTCTTGTAGAAAGAGTTGATCAATATTTAAATGACTCTCTTTATTGATTTAAAATTAACTTTCAATTAAGAGATCTATAGGACTTTTAACTGCGACACTTATCCATTCAAGAGAAAATAAAGGTACATTTATCGATACACTTAAACAGCAGTGGCTGGTTTTCTATTGATTCAGTCATTTGTGCTTGGATTCGTTAGCGTCATCAGGCTTTAACTCGCATACTAGTTTTTCGCAGCGTATAATGCTGCAAGATGAAGGAATGAATGGCACACGGCTAACACAGAAAACAAAAGGAATTTTAAGAAATATAGGCAGGTAATCTTTTATGATTTCTTTTTCAAATCTGTTGAAATGAAGCCTACATTAAGTCCAGAAATACACCTGACAAAAATGTATTTTCTAATCAATAGTTAGTGTTGTATTATATTGTATCTATGATGTACATATATTTCTGCTGTCTTTTTAAATTAACTATATAACTAATTATTTATTTAGCATTTAACAGAATGTTGTTTTATTATATTGCTTGTGACATTTAATATGGTGTGTGTGTGTGTATGTATGTGTATATATATATATATATATATATATATATATATATATATATATATATATATATATATATATATATATATATATATATATATATATATATATTCAAATTTCTTTTTAATAGAACTGCAGTATAGCAAGTTCAAAAACCCAATATGCATCATACCGGTCTGACCGGGGAAAATTTTTATATATATATATATATAATTTTACAGTCTTTCTACATTAAAAATTGGGTGGGTGAATATATATTGTATAGGTGTATTTTAATGTATCTTGAAGTTTTGAAGAATGTGCTTATTTGCCAGTAAATAGTAAATATCAGAATGAGAATTATGTGTAATGTGTAAATGTGCATAAGGACTCAAATCTTAGTTTTCTATTACAAATCCTGTAGGTACCACCTTTGAGTAATGATGCAGTTAGTCTTCAACTTGATCAGAAAAGCAAGCATATTATTACAGTGAATTGTAAAATAAATAAATACACTATATAGAAAAGATGTGTATATTTCTTTGAATTCATAAATATGAAAAAAACATATATAAAACACCCTCACCCCCCCCACACACACATACAAATGCATTCCTGGAGAACATTCTTACAGGGACATATCAACAATATTTTAATATATATTTGGTGCAGCAATTATACTAATATACCATATGAACATATCACAAGTCAAATTTATGTTGGATTTGTTTTTGATACATTAATTTTGGAACTAACTCAGAATACTAAATGTATGTTAGCAGTCTGAACACATTCTGTTTTATTTTTTCCAACATTTAAATGGGATATAAAGAGAACTAAACAAGCATAGAAGGTATGTGAATTAAAAGGAGTCTAAACATGTTTGTATACTATGTACAAACAGATAAATCGATTAAACTGTACTGTTTTACAATTAAAGAGAGAGATTATTTTCTTAGCTTTAAGAGATTTATCTTAAACTTTTTTTTAAAAGATCCTACATTAGTATGCTTAAAGATAAAGAAAGACAATTGCTGCTTATCTCTTATTGTGAAGGTAAAAGAACATTAAGTACCATATATCAACTTTGTCCTAGAGCATACTATAATATTTTTGAAGTGCAACAAGGGTAGCTGGAAATATCTTTAAATGGTTTTGTATTTCTTTATTCCAGTTTTTCTTGTGGCAATTCATGATTTCTTTTTTTATAACCAGAAACGTTTATAGAGCAAATCAACAATACCTCATGTTAATTTCCTTATTACCTAATCATTTTCTGTGTATCAGTCCATAAAATGGTTGTTAAAACTTCAGAATATTCTTACTTCAATTACTGTTGAATATAATTTTTTTTCATCTATGTGGCTTGAAGAAAATGAGTTTATATTTAAGTTATCACTGACCATGCAGATTTTCTATAAACACTATAAAATTTCATTTTAATTATAGAATGCTAGCTTTGGGAGTATTCCAGGAAACATTAAATACACTTTGATCCTATCATTATTAAAATGATTTGAGCATTTAGCTTTATACTTAAATCCTATTAATTACAATGGGATTTAAGAGCACTTAATTTCTTACGTTCACACCTTGTGTTCTTTTTTATGGTCATTTTTATGAATTGTTTCTAAATCTTCAGTGGTAGAATTAATGTGAATTAATTTATATCAAGGAGATTAAAAACAGTCATTAAAATCAGGATTTACATTATAAAAACATATTTATAATGTAATTTTTGAATACCCCATATACACATGCATTTTCTAAAAAACAGTACATACTGAAGAATTGCAAAGTACTAAAACTAATGATATATGTACTTTCTCTGGAGAGAGGCATGTTATTGGTGAACAGAATTCTCCCCTCCACTGTAGCTTTCTATCTTTAGCTCTGTCTGGTTGGGTAAAGGAACCATGAAAACATAAGAGCATGACCACATGGAAGTAACCCTTGTTAAAAGGCTTTTCAACTAACTGATTGACCTGTGTATATATAAAATATTAAACACTGTGCTGGAGGGTGTGTGTGTGTTTACTTTTGTATGAAATAAACCAAATAGCTATATAGATTGGTAGAATAGATCTTCAGTATTTATGGAGGTTATGAAGGTTAGGAAAATGATGATATAAAAACAATATAACAGAAAAACATGTGAGGTAAATAAGGTTTAAACTTAAAATGTCAAAATTTATTTCTTAAAACATTCTTTAAGCTTCTTGAAGAAATTATATTCTAAACAACCTTTAACTCATTACAGTCTGAATATATCACTCACACATAGCAGAAACGTACTTCTACTAGAATAACCCTTAATACATAGACAGATCTCTTTGCATCAGACTTTAATAAAAGGTACAGCATGTCTATACACACTTTCCAAATTTTAATCCAGATTCCATTTTGTGTCCTACCCAAATATTGTATGCCATGTCAATTCTTCTAAGTCAGAGGTCCCCATGGTCATGTGATCAAAATTCAGATGCTTGGCAACTGATTCATATTTATGATGGTTGCAGTGTCCCAGAATTATATGATCACCTTTTGTAACCTTCTGACAAGCAAAGTCAATGGGGAAGCCAGATCTATTTAACCACCATGTTACTAACTTAACGATTGCAGTGATTCACTTAACAACTGTGGCAAGAAAGGTCATAAGATGGGGCAAGAGTCATTTAATAAATGTCTCATAAATCGAGAACTACCTGTATTAAACATTTAATATAAAAAGAATGTTATCTGCTTACATACATCATGCAAGGTTTAGCCAATCTTAGAATACATATTATTTTATCAAGAGCTTATAATAATTCTCCATGTTGATAAAAAAGAAATATATATATTTAAATATATATATGTTTGAACTCTAATCTATGAATTTTGCATTTTTTCCATGTACCCATACCCATACTGAAGAAGGAAGAAGGAAAAGGTACCTGACTATCTATTTCTTCTTGGGAGACAGCCTTAATCTTTTTAATGGTATGTGCTTCCCAGTCTGTTTCCCCATTTCTCCTGGATTTCCAGACATCATGTTTCTGGAACGGGCCCTCATAACTGGAAAAGCAGATCTATTTTGATGGTAAACCAAAACAATGGAAATGTAGCCAGTGTGGGCCTACAAGGCAAAAACAACTGATTTCTTACAAATGATTGAAATGTTATCTAATTCCCCAAATTCGATGACATTTATCTTATCAGCTTTGATCATTCTTCTTGCAAATGTGTTTCACCACTATTTCTCTCTGTCTCTCTCTGTATATATTTGTGTGTATGTGTGTTTATGGTTTTATTATCTTGCGTATGTGTGTGTGTGCATGTGTGTGTTTGTATCCCAAGGGATTGATCATAAGACTTGATTTTAGATATGCATATATTATTTAACAAGCTGTTCTCTTGGTTATTTGTTCCTTAGTTATCTTTCCCTCTATCAAAGTTTTCACATAATCATTATATTGTTTTATCTAAAGTATGATGCACATATTCACACAATTATAAGGCATGTGTCACAAGATATAAAATTATTCTTTTGTATTCAGGATGCTAAGTGCATTTCATTCCGATACTCTATTTAAGACATGAGATTGGTAAGGTCTTATGCACTCTCTATATAGTCATACCATAGTATCTAGAACATTTGTATTACTTCTAATGCAATGAAAAATTCATATGTTCTCTTTCTTACAGGTTCATGTGTAAGTTTATGATAATTACCTGTTTTCATGATGTGTTGTTCTAGTACTTTAATTTAGAATTAAATGGGATGGAATTAAACTTTAAATGACTCATAACGTGAATTAGAAAATGCCAAAGCACTCAGTACTTTAAAATACTCTATTGTGCTTTTTTTGCATAAAAATAATGCTTAGAAACAACTCAAAAATCTAAATAATAATTTATTAGCCACTGTATAAGGCATATCAACATATAAAATCTTTATCTAATGATAAAGAACTATATGAAGAGTACTCTACTAATGAACTTAAGAATTGTGAACTTTTGCCAATAAGAATGTCACATCCAAAGTCAGGAGATGGTGGAAAGGGGCCAGCTTCTGTCATGCCATATACACATACAGCACACTGGAAACAAACCCCTCCCATGAACTCTGGATCACTGGGATGTTCTAGGATAGATTTGAAGATAGGCCACGCATACTTCTGACTCCACACAAGCAGAAGCATTGTCCCAAAATTCTGAAGGACAACAGTAGAAGATGAGAAAGAAAGTTGGGAGAAAGCAGGAAAAGGCAGTTTCTAGTATGGCATGCCATAATCAACCCACTCCCACACTTTCCCAGTTCCTCCTACCCTCCTCCTCTCCCCCACCATCACACAAAGCCCACTGGACTGCCACCCAAGAAAAGAACAGACCTGCACATATTTTTTATGCTTGTTGAACTTGTGAACAAAACAGACATATGAAGAGCCTCCCGGAACATAAGCTGTTCATAAGCACTGAATTTTGTATATACTTAATGACTTAAACTTGTAGTTCTAGTTAAGCATAAAATAATATTTTACTAACCTAATTCTATTTATGTTTATTTATGTCCCACTTTTCGTAAGGACCTGCCATTTAACTTGTTTGACAGTATCAAGTGAAATGATATCCATACAAATTATAGCCTTATGTACTACAGAGTGGCTTGGCTTTAGCCAAACAGAAAATCTTAATCTTCTCTTCCTTCTTTAATACTGAGGAGGCAATGCCTCTCCCACCTGCACATAGAATTTGCTTTTTCTTCAAAGCTCAGGAGATTCCAGCAACAAAATCAATGTACCCATGTTCAGAGCATTTTTAGAGTTTTGTAAGACAAATCTTTCAAATAGGAACTAGTTTAAATGTTATTGAGCTGAATTTCGATCTGACAGAGTCAGCAAATGGCACAGAAGCAGTTCACTTACCACTGCTCACACTACAGGTGGCTGCAATCAGGTGTAACTCTGTGCAAAGATACCTGTGTTATATGATATTTCTAAGTAACACTTTATCCTACTAAATCCTATAGTCATTTGTTTAAATAAACAAACAAATGTACAGATATCAAGACATGCAATTGTGTAAAATATTCCCTTGCCTCCTTTTAGTAATGAAGCTAAATTAAAGCTATCCTAGTAGCTTATGTGTAATGCCATATAAGCGCTTGGAAGCTTTATAGATCTATTTTTTTAATCCTATCTAAGCCGATCTAAATCATCCATAATTAATTCATGCAAATGGAATCAGAGAAACAACATTAAATTGTTGACATTTAGATAGAGAAATCAGATATGCAGTTCAACCTCATTTGACATAAACATCTTTCTTTGAATGCAAAATTCCTTTGGATATATGGGGATTTTAAATAGAGACATGGGGATGCCCCTGACAGTGCACTGAATGGAAGGCCACTGATCACAGAGTTGCTAAATGCATATCAAAGACTCTCTGTAGCTTTGTACTAATGTAAAAGGCTAGAATTCTCCCCATAATTAAGGAAAACTTATTTTTCTGGGCTAGTAACTTGTGCAGTCACACTGTGGAATCTATATCAAACAGAGCAAAGCTATTATACAATGCATAATTGAATCAAATGACATCACATTTACAATAATAAGGTAAAAAGAATCTTATTTTTGGATAGCGCAGTAATTTTACAATCCATCACATGACAAGATGGACTTTTCCTGGCAACACAATTATAGACTGATGTACTGTATCACTGCATCATCATTGCTAAAGCTAGTGACAGTTAGAAAGCAGTCACTGGGCACAGAATATAATATAGTACAATGCTATATTTGATATCAATTATATGCATGATTGCAAAATATAAATAATACATAAATTGTTCTTACTTCCATCCAAGTAAAAATGCATTTGCATTTATTTAATAAGAACATTATTTAGGAAAAATGATATATGTATGATGTTTACACATGTATGGTCATAACTGTGACATCACTCATACTTATTCTGTGCCTCTCTCCCACCTCTCTTTCTTTGTGTGTGTGAAGAGAGAGAGAGAGAGAGAGAGAGAGAGAGAGAGAGAGAGAGAGAGAGAGAGAGAGAGAGAGAGAGAGCACATTAGTGAGAGATAGACTATAGAACAATTTTCCATATTCTTTCCCTAAAACAATGTTCATTTAGATTTAATTAACCTCTATTCCATTTTAGTTTCAATAATGCATTTACATTTTTTATAGTTGTGTCCTTTCTAATGGTACAGTTCAATGATTGTGCACCTAGCAATTTAGCAGCAAAATGTGGCCCTTTACAAATAAATGAGTGATTATATATGTTCAAGATATTTCTACTGTATACAGAAAATAAATGTTGTCAATTAGAAAAAAGTAATATTAACATGCCAAAAATACTTTGAAAAATAAAATATGTGGGTTTCAAAGACTGAGTATGGAGAGTTATGGGGTAACTGCTTTCATTGTTTGAAGAATAAAATCAGAATACCAGCACCTGTCTTTAGTGTTCTTTGGTAAATGGGAGCATGTATGCAACATACTTTTGCTACCAAATTATGTTTATTCCAAAATCTTGGAGTTCAGCATTGTTTTCAATGAATATCTCTCAATTTCATTGTGGGATATAGATGTAAGGAGAAATATTAGAAAACACAGGTTCAATAATTTAGTATAAAGTTAATAACAACTGAATTACATAATTGCTAAGAAATCAAATTCTTTAAAAGTACATACAGTTTGACTACAAAAGTAACTGAGTTGCTTAGGCTGGGAACAGGAGAAGGCAGAGTTTAGAAGATATATGTTATGGAGTTTAAAAAAACCCTTCCTAAACTATATGCAGAGAAGGATGTTTTTAAAAGATATATTTTCTTTTATTCTCTGGAGATATCAGTTTATTGTATAACAATAACACATGTTCAATTGTGGGACTATTAGACATTCTTAAAGTTGAGCCCATGATACAATAAAACACAGTTTTAATCTCTTATTTCCACTACCCTGATGCTACTCCAAGGGGCATCGAAAAACCATTGTGCCAGGCTAATTAAAGCTTTGAACAAAAGCACCACTGGGACAGAAAGATTCCTACAGCAATCTGGCAGATTGATTGATTGATTATTTACTTACTTACTTATTTATTTATTTGCCAATGTATCTCATGGCTGTTTACAACCAAATTAAACAATAGTAGCAGCAGCATGTGGAAAATAGATCCGGTCCACAATATTAAATAGCAACCACTGTAGTAATTTCAACATTAAATATCATAACATCCATAATAAAAACAGTAGTAATAACTCAAAATACAATAAACAAAACTTCCATCATTATGACATCAACCACTAAATGCTCCTAAGAACAATTTTATCCTAACTGCTTTCTGGACAGTTTGCCCTATGGACAAGAGTATCCAAAGGAGATAGAGCGAAGGACAAAATACTAAGAAGGTACATATCATTATGAAGTTGAAGACCTTCACTTGTACATATGTGTAATAATAAAGCAAATATAGATGTCATTTCTGGTATCTTCACCTATTGCCTCTGTCCCTATGTATAAATATTACCATTTTAATTTATTTTCAGTTGACCACCTTGGTAACTCATTTCCTTTATGTAATTATAGAATGCAAAGTAAAGGAACAAAGTCCAATTTCATTTTTAATTGCTGATATTTCTAAGATTGCTTGGGAGATTTTTTTAACTTAACAAGGATTTATATAAAAAATAACATACAGATATCTGTGCAGAATCATTGAACAATTTCAGAAAATATAATCTTTTGGAATCAAGAGAGATTAGTCCAAAATAATGGACTACAAATGTGGGTTAAGTTAACTGATATAGATTATTTTAATTTTTAATTTAATTTTTTTCTATCCAGGTCAAACTTGATTGGATCTCAACCATTCATTGATGAATACAGTAACCAACTATATCACCGGAGTACTTCTATACTTCTACTTCCAGAAGATTCTATTCCTCAGTCTTACTATTCACTTCTGTGATCAGGGCTTTCTTTGAAAAGACTCCTCCACAGATACTAAAATTCTATTTTAAGCAAAAAGCAATTAACAACAACAACAACAACAACCAGGGCTTTTTTGTCATAGAACACCCAGAACGGAGTTCGGACACCTTTTTTGGATGGAACCTTGTAGGGTAGGCAAGGCAGGTTGTATGACATGTGTGAGTTCCAGCACATTTTTTTTACAAAAAAAGCACTGATAATAACAATAATAATAGAGTTGGAAGGGACCTTGGAGGTCATCTAGTCCAACCCTCTGCTCAGGCAGGAAACCCTAAACCATTTCAGACAAATGGTTGTCTAGTCTCTTCTTAAAAACTTCCAGTGTTGGAGCATTCAAAACTTCTGGAGGCAGGTTGTTCCACTGATTAATTGTTCTAACTGTCAGGAAGTTGCTCCTTAGTTCTAGGTTGCTTCTCTCCTTGATTTGTTTCCATCTGTTGCTTCTTGTCATGCCTTTAGATGCTTTGGAGAATAGTTTAACTCCCTCTTCTTTTTGGCAGCCCCTGAGATATTGGAACACTGCTATCATGTCACCCCTTGTCCTTCTCTTCATTAAACTAGACATACCCAATTCCAGCAACAACTCTTTATATGGTTTAGCCTCTAGTCCCCTAATAGTCTTTGTTGCTCCTCTCTGTATTTCTCAAGTCTCAACATCTTTTTTACATCGTGGTGACTAAAACTGGATGGCCTTACCAAGACACTGTAAAGTGGTATTAACACTTCATGTGACCTTGATTATATCCCTCTGTTAATGCAGCCTAGCACTATGTTTTTTGGCAGCTGCAGCACACAGTTACATTCTCACAGTTACTACTATTGAGCAAGGTACCACCTATACTGTACCTGTGCATTTGGTTTTTCATGCCTAAATGTAGAACCTTACTTTTTTCACCACTGAATTTCATTTTGATAGCTGCCAATATTCAAGTCTGTCAAGATCCTTTTGCCTATCTTCTGGAGTGTTGGCTATTCCTGCCAGCTTGGTGTTGTCTGCAAATTTGATGAGTTCCCCATCTATCCCCTCATACAAATCATTGATGAAGATGTTGATGAACACTGGGCCCAGAACAGAGCCCCGGGTCACTCCACTACACACCTCCCTCCATGTAGATGCAGTTCCATTGAGGACCACATGCTGACTACCGCCGGTCAGCCAGCTACGTATCTATCTGGTGGTGATGCTGTCTAACCCACATTTTTCTATCTTATCAAGTAGTAGGTTGTGGCCTACTTTATCAAATGCCTTACTGAAGTCCAAGTAAATTATATCCACAGCATTCTTCTGGTCCACTAATTTTGTCACCTGGTCAAAGAATGCAATAAGACTTGTCTGGCATGATCTGTTTTTGACAAACCCATGTTGGCTTTTGGTAATGACTTTGTTTGCCTCTAGGTGTTTGCTTATCTTTTCCAGAATCTTCCCAAGTATTGAGGTCAGGTTGATAGGTCTGTAGTTTCCTGGATCCATTTTTCCCCCTTTTTTTGAAGATGGGAACTACTTCATCTCTTTTCCAGTCCTCTGGTAGTTCCCCAGTGCTCCAGGATCTTTGAAAGATATAGTTCAATGGTTCTGAGATCCCATCTGCCAGTTCCTTCAGAACCTTGGGGTGTACTCCATCTGGTCCTGGTGATTTGAACTCATCTAGGGTGAACAAGTGCTCACTTACCATTTTCTTGCCTATCTTAACTTGTCTTTTTAATCTGTTTTTTACAGATGGGTTAGACTGTCTTTTCCCTTTGTTCAAAGAGGGATGCAAAAAGCAAGTTAAGTAATTTGCTTTCTCCCTGTTGCTTGTCACCTTCTTGCCACTTTCTCCCACTAATGGACCAATTGTTTCCTTAACCTTTTTCTTGTTTTTTTACATGTTGAAAGAAGCTTTTTTTGTTATTTTTGACTTTTGTCACAAAGCTTAGTTCATTTGGTGAGCTTTGGTGGAGCAGTGGGCTAATGCCTCCTTATGTAACACCAGCTGCCTGCAATTAGTGCAGGTTCGCATCCCACCAGGCTCAAGGTTGACTCAGCCTTCCATCCTTCCAAGGTAGGTAAAATGAGGACCCAGATTGTTGGGGGCAATTAAGCTGACTTTGTAATAATGCCGCTTGGGGGTATGTGTGAAAGCCCTAATAAGCAGGCATATACATAGAATGAAGGCTACTGCTAAGTATGTAAGCCGCCCTGAGTCTTCGGAGAAGGGCGAGATATAAATGGAATTAAAATAAAAAAAATAAAAATTTTGAGCCTTAGCTTTCCTCACTTCATTTTTGCAGGCTCGGGCTATTTGCTGATATTCTGCCTCAGTTATGTGCCCTTCTTTCCACTTTTTATACTTGTCCTTTTTTCTCTTTCAATTCATCAGAGAGTTCTTTATGCAGCTAAGCTGGTTTCTTTTAAGAACTGTTATTTTTATTCATTGGTATTGTGCTAGTCTGGGCTTTTACAATCTCACTTTAACTGAGCCCAGGAAACAACAAGCAATCAAGACAAAACTCTGTAAAACAATCATGGTGCTGTGTGTTAGTCACCAATCAAATTATCTACAGTTTGCACCATATGTTTTCTGGAGAAATAAACCAAGGTATCTCAAATGGCCTAACGTACACTTCATTTTCAGTGTTCCGTGATAGTTTCCCAACCACTCTCACAATTCCTTACTCCCTTCCTTACCCAACAGCAGCCACTTACCTATAGGAAGGGAAGGGAAGGGAAAGGAAGGGAAGGGAAGGAAATTTCTGATGTTCTTTGCAAGGAAAGACAATGAAAAGCCAGCAGGAAACCAGAAGTTGTTCTTGCTCCCACTGCATTTTGCCTGCCCTGGGTCCTCTTGTTTGTCTGTTTAAAAATAAAATATCCCTGAAACAATGACCCAATGGGACACAAATTATCTAGCAGTTAATAAATGGCCACAGTTTGTCGATAAAAGACTAGTGTGAACACTAAGCTGGACTGAATATTAGCTCCAATAAATCAGTAGCCTTAAGGAACCCTATGCATTTATGACTACACTACTTCATGACAGAAATGGGATAAACTGAATGTTGTCATGAGGGTACTGCAACCTGGGATTTTAGACACAGAGCAATCTCGCAATAGTAGGTATGATAATATGCTTCCTGATTTTGTGAAAGACAACTGCTGCTACATTTACCAGCAAAAGCAATATTTGGAAAATGAAAGGAATAGAGGAAAATATATTTTACCACTCTCGTTCTTCACTTGCCCTTCCCCAAATGGATTATTGTTTTTATGTATTTTTCATGAAAAAGATTATATAACCAGAAAATTACAAATGCATGTATGACATGAATGGCCTTATCTTGTAGTAAACCATTTTAGCTTTCTCTACCAGATGATTTCAAGTTTTCGTGATGACAATGGATATTGAAGGAAATATCAGATTTTCTGCTCCACATATGGCTAAAATATCTCATATATTTTCACCTAAAGTATACCACTTCCTGATAATTTCTATCCCTCACAGTTCATTTTCTATATAGATATATTTTTCATATTTTAAGAAATAATATTTGTCACTGAATACTGAAGCATGGAGACTCATCAAAAATCTTAAGTAATCTATGACAGAGATCACTATCTCAATAAGAAATAATATTGTACTTCATTTTTTATATTTCCTAAGATAAAACAAACAATACATTCATTCTAGTTTAATACTTCTCAAAATTTACAATGTGTGGATATTTTCATAGTTCTTCACATTTTAGCAGACTCTGATTTTCCCATAAACTCATCTCTACTATTCCAAAATGTCATTTTTCACTTTATAACAACCTTGTAGTAATTAAGTACAACATAGCTTGTATGGCAATTAAAAAGCATTCACATGTAGATGCTTGTAAGCATTATATATTTTCTGTTTCTTTATTGAAAGTACATATGTGCATTTTTGCCTCTAGCTTAAATACAGAGACTGTGTAGCTGAACAGGAATTGTCTGAAGAACATTAAAGCAAGCCAAACATGATTGCATTCCAACTAAAATTGCTCTCTTTATACTGTGTATTGAAACTTGATAACTGTTGGTTATAAAATTCCTTTGATTTTCTGTAGGTAATAAAATACTTTGGCAATTACTATTGACAGTTCTGGATAATCTTGAAGGCTGCCTTGCCTGAAGAAGATGAGTGTTACAAATCACTCCACTGAAAGAGGGAAGAACAGCAGCAGGCAGCAGACAGGTTTCAATTTCACAATGCTGATTATCTCATTCCTGATTCTATGCATGCCTAAATCTGAGGATCCCTCAAGCAGCTATATGGACTTCTACTTTTAAAATGCCTATTACGCTTTCATACATTTTGCTGCTTCCTGAAGAGTGCCATTTCGCCAAGCTTAAATAGCAGAAAATTGCACTGCTTTTCCTCTGCCCATCTCCTCAATCTCTATTAACCTGCGCAAGAACAAAGGAATATGATGGCCCAGGTATAGGTTTGAAAATAGGTTTGAAGTTGTTTTTCATTTACGGGTAGCCATCTTTCTGATTCATAAATGTAGTTTAACAATATCATTTTAAAGCATTAGCAAATGATTCACAATGCAGAATTTTTAACCTTAATGTATGCATATACAAAAGAAGAGCAAAGATCTGTGAACATTTTGAAATGTATAAGTTATTTACATAAGCTTTAGATGATAATGAATTATTGATAGTTTTACACCTTAACTAATAGTAAGCCAAGATACTGAATTTTTTTTTAACAGCTTAAGAAAGAAGAAATGGAGGAGGGAAATAAAAAAAACCTGTGAAGCTCTGGTTTTTAAGTATGCAGGAGGCTGTTATTAGATGTCATAAACTGAATGATGCATTATTCTATGAGCTAGTTAGAGATTACAAATGTAAAGGTAAAATAGAGGACAAAGACTTCATTTGAAACAATGTTAAATGCTCTTTTAAATCAAGTCATATTTTAATTCAATATAAATAAACAAGTCAGATAAAACTGTTTTTCACTTTAATATTTAATTGCATTCATATATTAATTTTTAAATGCAGTTACTTTATATCTATCTATCTATCTATCTATCTATCTATCTATCTATCTATCTATCTATCTATCTAGTTATCTATCATTACCTTACATTCCAATTATATTATTAATTTTAAAATTTTGCAACTCATCAGAATTTGACAATTCAATGTTCTTTCTAAGCAAGTATATTAAAATTCATATGTGCGCACACAAAAATATTTTTTCCTTTTTTATAAAAAGAAAGAACTGTTCTGTGTTTAAAAGGTTAACATTTGGGGGGAGGTGTTGCTTAAATGACAATTGTTGGCTAGCCACCAGATCCTAGCTTTAATCTCACAGCAGGCTCGTATTTCTGATTATGTCCGTCTGAGGCTTACATGAATAGAAGAAACCAAACTGTGGCCTTCAACTAAAAATGGAGTGTGTGTGTATATGTAGGGGGAATATAGGGGTGTGATATAGCATTAAGATCCACAGCTGTTCCTTACAAGTTGCAAACAGAGGACTAATTTGCTGCATGTTTTGCCTACTTTGCTACTAATAAAGTATTTTGCATGCTTTCTATAAACACTCCTCTTAAGTTTTATAATCTAGTACATCTTAGTAAGCATGAAGTCTGCTGATCCCTAAATTATTCATAACATGGTCCAGACTGATTAAGATTGGCTTGTTAAGGACCACAAGAAGCAATTAAACTGACAAGGCAGTGCAGCCTTGATGTATACATTTATTATCACAAGAATACCCAAAGTGAATGCCCTTATTAAGCAATGAATTTCACCTCACTGGCCTTCTACCACTGCTGCCACAAGCAGAGGGAGCTAGGAACAACATGTCAAAAGCTAACTCTGAGGAAATGCCTATCTTCAAGTGAAACCGATTTTGTAATGAACCTTTCAGTTCACTCCTGAGGTAATAAATCCTGACTGGTGCATTAATTACTTGATAACATCCCATCAAAATGCAAATGCAGCACTTGACCCACAGGAATGGCAGCACTAGCTGTTAACTCTTCAGGGTATACATAAATTGTCTGTTTTCTTTTATCAAACTGGGCATTTATTTCCATCTTGCCGGGGTGAATGTCACTCCTGCTACCCTCAGCCCCTTGGTGGCCTGACACCATTATTTGCTGAGAATTGTCACTAGGTGATGACTTTCTAATTGTGCTACTACTTCGAAGTAGAAATTACTACTGCATGTTTTCTCCTTTCCCTTTCAACTCCCATCTATCAGGAATTTCACAAGTCAAGGACAAAGCAGAGACAAAGTATGATCTCCTCACCTCTAAAGTGCACCAATTTTCACTATCAAAGACAGCATATTAAACAATGAACTTCATCCTTTGAAACAATTAAATAAAAGCTGAACAAATACAAACTACTAACATACTACATGCAGCAAAAACATTTTACGGCAATATTTTTTCCAAGGTTTATTAACATATTGCCTTGTAAATATGCTGACTACTCGGTCAGTATTTTCTATTGTTGGCAGTCAGAAAAAAATCAAACAACTACAAAAAAGCATAGCTTATAATAAAAAGTTAATGTTTAAAGATGCTTTGTGATATTGTTACTTTATTTTATATAATGAGCTTGTTTTATTTAGGGAATATACCCACAATAATTGTTAATAAGGATTTTTGTTTTATATTCCATTATTCAATGCTTAGATCAGCATCAATGGGTTTACTCACCCTCCCTGAAACACACACACACACACACACACACACACACACACACACACACACACACGGACGCACAGACCATGGGTCAAACTATATTACAGTATTTTGTTTCTCTGGAAGGCTTGGTGAAAAACCTTAATTCAGGTTACTAGGCAACCCTGCAGGTGAGAAAATATAATGTTTGGCCTACTCCATCTTAGGAAAAAAAATGCAGTGGCTTAATACTTTTAAAATATACACTGGAAAACATGCACTGATAATACTTTATTACATTTTCCAAAGTTGAGGTCAGGCGAAAATTAATTGATGTTGAAAATAATGACAAAAGGAGAGGTACCACTGAGACTTGGTGTGACTGGCATGTGATAATGTTAGCAAGATTCCCAGCATGTGACTGGACAATGTTGTGAAAAATATACTTTATGTGAAGGAAAAACAAGTTACAAAATGTAATTAGTTTTTGACACTTTTCATATGTTATTATCTTTTCATTTGGAACATTGCCTTGGGATATCAATATGAAAGTATAAATGAAACATTATTATTGTAGGTCTAAAATAGAGAATGAGATAGCTTCATACTGCACATCTTTTTCATGTCCTTCTGAATAAACAGAATGCTCTATGCAAGCTAAAGTACTATATATAAGCCACAGAAAACATATTTACTACAAAGAGAGCAGAAATTTCTTCAATATAATAATCCTGTTATATGTGATTATATAATTTTACTCTCAAAATAAGGAGCTCTGAAAATAAGTGGTCTAAAATGCTAGAGGTTAATATGCAATTAAAGTATAGCAGCCACAGCAATAAAGTTTCTCATACAGCAAATGTATTTTTAATTTTTTTCCCATTGACGTTTATACCTAGAAGTAATTCATGCTGATTACTAAATACCCCTTGTGAGTTCTTTTGTCTTCTCAATTAAAAAGAACAAAAAAACCCACTTGCCGTTAGCAAAGCATTTCATAAACCACCAGCTCTCATTCTTGATGAATCATTCTTATTTTATGCAGTGCTGCATGACAGAGAACTGAGATAAATAAAATATTCTATCCACAAGCTATTCAGTTCAATTTATCTTCAGCAGCTTACTAGTCCATTGATAATACCTGGCTTGAAGATTGCAATGATCAGATCCTGTTTTCATTTGAATCAGGAGCAATCTGAGCACTATAGTTTTTAATTTACATATATTAGTGAGGTTCAAATGTGTGGCAGTAGCTACCAGCAAGTTCTCTTGCATACTGAATATTCACTTTTTATAATGGTTTCCTTTTAGCAATTATTCACCAATGAAGTAACCAGATAAAAATGAAAACAAAGAAGGCAGAAAAAGAAAACCATGCTAAAAATGCCATCTAGATTAGGATAATTATTGCAACAGAGAGAAAGCCATGTTTATATTAGTGATTTCTTGTAAGACTACCCATTCAATTCCTAATGCTACTCTTCTCTCTTTGCTACTACATTGTTTTCTTTCTTCAGCTTACTGAAGTTATGATACAGGATGCCTTACAAACATGTGAAACAGCATAGTAACCCAGATATTATGTTGATATCACCTTGAAAAAAAATGAAACTTAGAAGCATCTGGTAAACACAACATCATTATCAAAACATTATTATACTACCCTGAATGTTTAGCAAAGCCAACAGGCTTATAATAAATACCTCTTACAGTTACATCCCTTTTATTCTGACCACAGTATTGAGCCTGAATTCCCAGCAGCATCATTACTAGACATTTTCTGCCACCTTTCTAAATCTGAAAAGCTTCCTACATTTAGTGAAGATTAGGTAATGCTACAAGTAATCAATAATGGCTATCAATTCTAAACCTTGTTCAGAAGAACCAGCTGATTAAAACTAAGTTAAAAGCAAAGTTGAATATAATTCAAACCTAGATGCTGTCCCAAATTGTATCTTCATAATAAACAGAATTTTTACACATGCATGAACATGCTCAGGTGTACACACAGAAAGAATCACCTAAAAATGAGAAAAATGTCTAGCTAGGAATGACATCCTTTTCTTGAATCTTGCATAGATCAGAGATAGAGAAAGAAGTCTCAAATAATGAATAATCTATATCAGTCCTAACTGTGATTCTTTTTCAAATATATCTTTTGTTGATGGTACCTCCTTATAACATTTTACTTTAATTCTCTTCTTGGTAGTTTTTAAATATATTTAAATATATATTTGAAGCTTTTAAGAAAAAAAAGGAAAGGACCTATCAACTACAAGCTGATATTTTTACTTGCAAATATTTCAACCAGAAGGATCTAAAATGGCTTTTTCCAATATACAATTGACACAATATAATCACATCAAACAAGTATAATGTAACAATAAAGGATATTTAATCATCAATAACTGAACACTAATTTAGAGGATTTGAAAGCAATGTCTCCTTTGTAAAGAAGTGTACCCAGAATATGGATGCATCAATCCATTCATTTTGCTGAGATAAAAGTTAAGTTATGATTTATCCCACGGATGTTATATGAATTAATCTTGGCAATCATATATTTCCCTTTTCTTCCTACAAGGATTCATTAACATTTTTTGCTTTTATTCTGAATTAACAAAATCTGTTCTTATGTAATTATGATATTAAACTTATTTACTATTTAGTATTATTAATCAAAACTTAGTTCGGTTTTCTTATACCATGTTTAACTGCTGCACCTAATTTAAAATAAAATCAACAATTTCCAGTCATGCCTAGAGTAGCTAACAAATCCAAGAACTGTTACTATAATGCTAAATACAGTTTACCATTACAATGAAAATTCTTTCTTAATTTCTACTATCATATTTCATAGAAGAAATCTTAAGATATTTCACAAGAACATAAATATTGTCTTGCTGGACCACACCCTTGGCCCATCTAGACTAGCAAACTGTTCTCACAGTTACCAACCAATTTCACAAGGAAGACCCTTAGTATCCCAGCAGATGGCCTTAAGAGGCAGTTATACTGCTATCAAGGCTAAATCCCCATGACTTTTGTGAATTGATGCAATCCTTTCCTGAAGCCAGTTCAATCCTTTTTTGAAGCCCCAATGGTTTTTTTTAAGCCAAAAATAGGCTTAACAGGCTTATACATAATAGAATCCATGGAAATAACATTCCCAGACTATGTAATAAGGAATTGTACAACTATAGCAATGTCAGAGGCAATTATATGTTAAGAAATAACATTAGGTAGTCCTACTTTAAGAAACTCCAATGGACACAGTCTGGCCTACTGCACTCTTTCTCACACGGCTTACAGTCTGCTGTAGTGGTTAAGGCTAGAAATCAGGAGACTATGAGTTCTAGTCCCACCTTAGGCACAAAACTAGCTGGGTAATCTTGGGTCAGTCACTCTTTCCTGGCAATGGCAAAGCACTCCTGAAATCTTGTTAGTAAAAATGTAGAAACTTATTTAGACAGTCACAAGGAGTCAAGAACTGACTCAAAGGCACACAGAGACATGCATACCAAGATTACTAGGTGTCTAGATTGAGAAATTTTGATGACGTACAATCAAAATTTCACTATTTTTTTTAAAAAATGTAAATAGTATATACATATGCAATTAACATTTAAATGTCAATACACAAAGGTTATTTTGCACAAATAAGTTGGTTTATCAAAGTCAACACTAATTGTTCTTTCTTTCAATAGTATCACAGAGATGTCATAGACAACTACCGGTATTTCATTTTAGTACTGCTAATATCACAAGATGTAGCACACCTTTAAAAATGTTTCGAGCTAGGCACATGTGAAAATGATAGCTTCTGTTCTTCTTATAACTACACAACACTATCACAAAAATATTACTTCTAACCATGACATATATTTTAGAACATGTCTGTCTGTCTCTCTGTCTGTCTGTCTGTCTGTCTGTCTGTCTCTCTCTCTCTCTGTGTGTGTGTGTGTGTTTGTGTGTGTGTATAATTTTGGGTAAATTTCTTGTTCCTTCAGCCTCTGTGACACCTGTCTTTTCTTCACACCTATATAGATGGCTACAATTCTACAGCTATATTTTCAATTATTTTGATTGTGAGTAACTCTGGCATATGATACCTACAATTTTCCATTGGTCTCATTGGTTATACAAATTTGTATTATCAGAAAGTAAAATAAAACAGGGCAGAATGTCATTTTTTCCTCTTCATACACGTAAGAATTATATTCAGAATCTCAAAGAATACGGCTGCTATTACATTATATAAAACCCAAGGTAACTATTGTAAAGGCTCAAGGTCATCCATTTTTCTTAATTTCAGCAGAATCATTCTTTGATAAGCATTTTCCAATCAAAATACTGGGAAAGAGCATATTTATAACTATATAACTTTATGTTGAAATACTGCTTATTTCTATTATACCTCCTTCTCTTAATAGCCATAGCATTACAAAAATACAAGCAGTAGCATCATTTGAAATTGAATCACTACAGACTTTACACCATAGAATTCTGACAATTATCAAAGTCCATTAAAGATAGTATGAAGTATTGATGGCTTATATAAATTATTTGCAGTAGTGTCTGTCCAAGGTCTTAGGAAAATTTACATTTAATTAAATTGTTAAGAGTACAGATGGGATGAAGAGAATATTTCCTTGTTTCTACATTTTTTTCTATGTCTATACCAAAGGCTGCATATTGCTGCCTTGTATTGTATTCTAGCTCAGTCCATTGTTCATTACTGTAAGATCAGCTGACTTCAGATTCTAAAATAACCCTTGAATGTATGAAAGATACAACTCTTAACTTTCCTGATTATCCTAGGTTTAGGGGAGGGAAGAATTTGACAAATAATCCCACTGCCATTGTGTGGTCATTACAGTGTCGTACGAGTCTGGACAAGTTATTAGGTCAGACGCTAACTTCCTAAGTAGAAAAATGATGTGGTCGCCTTTGTCCTTTCTGCAGTAATGGCTGGAGTCAGTACTAATTAAGGGCCTGCGGCAATGTGGTGCGAGAGAGGTCAGAGACTTCTTTCTGACACCTAAACAGTGCTCAGCTCAAACGAAGTGCCCCTAATCTGAAATGATGTGGTATAGAGCTGGCCTTTCAGCTCCACTGTATATTTAAAGGAAAATGACAGTTAATGACAGGGGTGTCAAAAAGAGCAGATGGAGAGCCTGGAGAAAGCATAGCCCTATGGAGGAAAAAAATATCTTTCTACAATTAATTGTTGTATCTAACTATAAACATGCACAAATAGAATTCTCCATCACTTGTGTACTTCAGGAGCAACATAGTCAAGAAGCCCACATTATTTACACTATTGAAATAATCACTTTGGATAAGAAAGACTGAATATAATTTTTCATGCGGTATGGGGAGAAAAAACTGGTTTCCCCCCTCCCCACTCGCCACACTCCACGTTGCTTTCAGAGCTTGGCTGCTGAACTAAAATGTGGAAGAAAATTAACATGTAGTCAACACTGTTTCATGGTTTGGACTATGTTGGTAATTAATTTTTTTAGCCAACTCCTATTTTTTAAAAAATAGAAAAGTTGAAAAAGAAACAATAATGTTTAAAATAGAAACTACTACAAAATATTGTCAGTTAATCACTGATAATTGAAAATGGCTGACATCGTGTTTATCTCGAATCAATGAATCTTCAATGCATCTGATGAATGAGTTGCTGCCCACAAAAGCTAATAATGAAATTATGAAAAGATATTACCAAATTTTTGGCAATCATATACTAGTATGTAGCATTCCTATATTACCGCAAGGATAATTCCATGCATTATGATACAGTGTAGATAACTACAGCTCTGCCTACTCACTTGGTATGCAAATATTAGTATCAATGTATTACTCATTATTAAATTTGTTTTCTATCCATCTTGCCACAAGGAGACTAAATTGCTAAGCACATTGATTTGTGCTTTAAATTGTAAGCTGCCCTGAGTCTTCGGAGAAGGGCGGGATATAAATGGGATTAAAATAAATAAATAAATAAATAAATATTTTCTGAGACTAATTACAAACTAAAATTTGAATGTACTCTATATAGATATTTATATATTTTATTTTAAAATGAATACTGATAATCTTCAAAATAGATGTTTATACTACATAAATGGAAAACAATTATCTATAAATAAGAACATTTTCCAGATTTTATGCTTCATAACATCAAGACATTTGATAAATGAATGCAGAGGCTGATATATACATATAATTAAAGGTAAAGGTAAAGGTATAATTAAAGGTAAAGGTAAAGCACATGCGTGCTAGTTGTTTCCAACTCTAGGGGCCGGTGCTCATCTCTGTTTCAAAGCCGAAGAGCCAGCACTTGTCTGAGGACATCTCCGTGGTCATGTGGCCGGCATGACTAGACGCCAAAGGCGCACGGAACGCTGTTACCTTCCCACCGTAGCAGTCCCTACTTTTCTACTTGCATTTTTATGGGCTTTCGAACTGCTAGGTTGGCAGAAGCTGGGACGAGTAACAGGTGCTCACTCTGTTACGTGGCACTCGGGATTCAACCCGCCAAACTGCCAACCTTCTGATTGACAAGCTCAGCGTCCTAACCCACTGAGCCACCGTGTCCCTTATACATATAATTATGCTTTCTTAAATGTTTGTTAATAATAGTTATAAAATGTTTAAATATACGTTCACAAATTAAAGAAAAATAATCAAAACCTCAAGTATACTTGAACATAGTAAACATTATTTGCAATATATTACTCCTATTGAGCAAGCAGCCATGGAAGTCTTTCCCTTGCCAAGATTACACTTCTAATATTTTAATCCCTAGGAAGGAGCAAAAAAGATCCCAATCCACCATTAAATTCTATACAATATTTATTTTATTTGGCATATCAATAAACAAATTTCAGTTATGTGATCTAAGCAGTTCCATGACATTTTTGACTGCTATGAAAATTATAGCCAACTATCTACACCAGGGGTGTCAAACTGCTGGCCTGCGGGCTGGATGCGTCATGCGGAAGCCGCACCCACCCCATTGCCAGCAATGGCAAAACCATCCTGATACATTGCATGATGTCACGCGATGTCACGAGTTTGACATGTCTGATCTACACATCAAATTTCAGGGACTACTCAAAGATTGCAGCCCTGGTTCTCTAGTAACTTACAACTGAAAAGATATTACAGTGCTGCCAGGAATCCTTTTGCAACATAACTCCACTATTGCATCTGTATTATTTTCCAACTTTCAGTTCAACAATATGGACCAAATGAGTCTAAGGTAATTGAGAAGCCTGGATGAATTATTCAATCTGAGTAATGTATATCTTACAGCAACTGAATTACTCACAAACTGCTTAGATCTCTCTACAGATTACTACTATGCCTTGCCTGCTTCCAGTGACCCAACTTAATCCATAATAACATCCTTTTAAAAATTAACATGCAGCCTGACAATGATCACTGCCTTCTGTAGCAAGAATAATTACCCAAATCTCATGCCTTATATTACATATAGGTTTATTTGAAATTCATTTAAAAAGGAATTTTAAAACCAGATATGTAAATAACAGTTTGGCATTTATACACCTTACTTCAGCACAGTACTATTCTATCACGGAAGAACTCTGTGTAGGGTTTATATAACTTCCAGCAATAAAAAGCTATGAGACACCATGCCCTTTTAAAGAATGTTAGAATTACATATAAAACTTTGTAAATCCTTGGTTTGCCAGTTGAATGTATGGAAATCACAGTTAAATTAATTGAAGTATCTGGAGTTTTATGTGTTAATAAATCTGGCCACCTGTGTCAATTAGCTTATCCATTGACTTTTTTTATAAAACTCTGATGAAAAAGAAACAAAACAGTTTAAATTAGACAACTGGTAGAAACCCAAAGGGTCAAAGAAAGGGACTTAATTGTTATCCAATGTTATAAAGATCCTTCCTTCCATATAATTTGGCCAAAAAACTATTATGAAAAGCTACTAATAGGAAAATAAGATAGATGTTTTAGTGCTTTTCTGTATGTCAACAGAATTCTAGTTGCTGTCATGACATTAAGGAAAAAATATAAACCAAAGCATGAATTTATATTAGTATCCAAGAACCATGGATATTGGTGTCATTTATATTTTTGTCCATTACAAAGATCTCATATTATCAATCAAAATAATTTAATCCAACAAAGATCCACACAAGCAAATCTGGGATGTGTAAAATAAAATTTGAATATGAGGAATACAAAGGTGATGGGATGGTAGTTATCTTAGGAACAAAGATTGTATTTATCTAGTTATCATAAATTCCTTTTTTTTCATGCAGCCAGTGGATTATTCCACATTTCATCATTGCTCAAGCACAATAATCACAAACTACTTTCATCAATAGAGTATGTGAACAGTTGATTTTAGAATAACAAAACTTAATAACAATAAACTGAATTCAATGCAATAACAATTTAATTTAAAATAATCAGGATTGTGCTGCTAACGATGTCTTGTGTCTTACAAGAAATATTTGAAGCTACAGCAGTCATATTACACTATATGTTCAAAAGCTTCAATTAGATCTAAAGAAGTACTTTATTTATGCCTAACTGCTAAAAATGCAATTTAAAATTATCCCTTGAACATAGGGATATTTGCTTCTAAGTAAAATATACAGAGAATTTCACGTACATTGTCAGAACCCCCTCCTTTTAAAATTCCTCCAGCAGTTTATAGCTGTAAATACCTTGAAGGTTTTCTACCACAAAGTCTCTGTTTTCAGTGAACTAAGGTATCTTTGTAAAGAAATCCTTAATATGAAGACAAGAAATTATTATGTGCTCTACATTAATATAGAAAGTTAACGTTTCACTTTTATTCAGGATATATGAAAACATATAATTTTGAATTATTAAAAAACTGCAATTTCATCAAAAATGTATTACTTTACATTGTAATATTCAAGTTCCTAGTTCTTGCCAAGAGTCACAAAAATGTGGCACAGCATATCTTTTCTTTTCAGTTACTTTAAAGCATGTCATAAGGAATCAATAGAGAGCTAATAAAATACCTGGATTACAATAAAGTAAATAATTCTATAGTGAAAATCAACATGTTGTAGACAATCTGTTTGGTAAAACAGCCAATATACTCAATATAAAAGAAATGTTGAATAAATAACAATAACATTCTATGCTTGTTTCTTTTGGAGTAAGTTCCATTGTGTTCTATACAATTAAGCTTGGCTATAATCACAATGTACATTTATTTGTGTTTTTCATAACCAAATGTGATTTCAAAGAGTCATTGCTTTGGAAATATACACATATTTTTTGCTCAAATACTGCTGATTTTTTTTGTTAAAATAAACCTCTCTCATGTTCAATATAAAGGATAAATCTTATTCTTGTTGTACATATATGACTATTCTGCAAATAATTAGAGTACAGATTTGATTGTCAGTCATGTGTGTCTATTCCACTATGTGAAAAGAAAGATAAAATGGTTGCCTATACATTAGCACTTCACCCATGGCTAGTGCAATGACAAGATAAATTAGGATGTATATTAAATCTCACACATGACTGCTTTTCTGTATCAAGATAAAAAATACTTGCTCCTATATACATTACGGGCTATTGTTGGACTGATATCTACATTAATTTTGACAGAATGTCAACAGTTTTTACATTTTCTAAGTCAATAACTAGCCTAAACTCATAAACCTATTTAACAGAAATATTGGCTATATAGTTGTACATTCATGAGTATGAAAATAAACATCTACTGTACTTAGGTTTTTTTAAAAAAACTTATTATTAAGAATTAAGATAACAGAATTTAAATGATTTTTAAAATATCAATCTATAGCAACATTACAACACATTAATGTTCCTTTTTGATGTTCCTTTTCCTCAGACAATAATTCAAATAGATAATAGATATGTTATAGGAAAATATAGAATAGTCATATTTTTTTAGAGCTTTGGCTCAAGAAATTTGCTGGGTATGAGTTTCATTTTCAGAATCTCTACAGAAAACAAACTTGTTTTGCTGACAACCTGAAAATGTCATATGTATATATATGTGTGTGTGTGTATATATATATATATATATATATATATATATATATATATATATATATATATATATATATTACAGGGACGCGGTGGCTCAGTGGGTTAGGACGCTGAGCTTGTCGATCGGAAGGTCGGCAGTTTGGCGGGTCGAATCCCGAGTACCGCGTAACAGAGTGAGCGCCTGTTACTCGTCCCAGCTTCTGCCAACCTAGCAGTTCGAAAGCACGTAAAAATGCAAGTAGAAAAATAGGGACCACTACGGTGGGAAGGTAACAGCGTTCCGTGCGCCTTTGGCGTCTAGTCATGCCGGCCACATGACCACGGAGATGTCCTCGGACAAGCGCTGGCTCTTCGGCTTTGAAACGGAGATGAGCACCGGCCCCTAGAGTCGGAAACGACTAGCACGCATGTGCGGGGGAACCTTTACCTTTACCTTTATATATATATATATATATATATATATATATATATATATATATATATATATATATATATATATATATATATATATATATATATATATATATATATATATATATATATATATATATATATTAGATTAAAATGAAAGCTGCATTTAACACTGATACCATTACTTGGTAAGCTACACAGGAACTGTTGGGTTGAGTCCATATTCCCTTCTCTTGACATAGAGCATAACAAAATCTGGCACACTTTTCACTCTTGGGAACCAAGAGTGTCTTGAACAGGGGTCTTCAAACGTGGCCCATTTATGACTTGTGGACTTCAACTCCCAGAATTCCTCAGCCAGTGTGCCTGGCTGAGGAATTCTGCGAGTTGATGACCACAAGTCATAAAAGGACCAGGTTTGAAGACTCCTGGTCTAGAACAATATCATTCCTTGGAAGCACCCTATCAATCAACTGAATGGTGAAATACAAGGAAAAGCAGGGGGAAAGTAGCTATCATACTGGACCACACAAATAGCATCCAGGCATCATACACAACTCATGGGCTCTCCATCAGGAAGTTTCTAATATCCCAGTTTCTCGGTTTATATGAACATAGAATTTATGGTTACCAGCTTGTGAGTAAATTAAAAAAGGTTAAACATTGTTCTTAAATTGATTTTAAAGCTTCATTTGTTTACATTTGGTATACTTGGGATCTGGGACTTTGTCAACTTTGATTCTGGATGGAGTGGCACTGCCCCAGAAAGAACTGGTCCACAACGTAGGGGTTCTCCTGGACTTGTGACTCCTGCTTGAGGAGCAGGTGCAGTTGTGCTTAGGAGACCTTTTGCACAGTTGTGGCCTTTCCTAGATGAGGATTCAGTTGTTCGTTTGCTAAGTTGTGTCTCACTCTTCTCAACCCCATGGACCACAGCACGTCCTTCACAAAACAGGAAAACCTTAGCAGGAGGCAAACATTTTCCTATTAATATAGCCTAACCTATTTGAGGGAGAAAATATACAAAAACTAAGGCCCTAATGGTTGTATTTCGATAGAAGCATTAAAAGCAGAACCTCTCATTGTTTGCATGTTACTTTTTCTTTCAGCTACAGAATTTTTGAATAACTTCCTTTAAAAAGTATTTTTTTAGAACTGCATCATTGTAAATCCTATATATATATGAAGGAAAATTAAAGCAAATGTTGAGAGAGTTGATTATTCTGCAAAGCATTTTGTATACTGTATTTCAGAGATTATTTTCAGCAAAGGATGCTGAATACCAGAAAAAAACTATTTCTTTTGAGATCAGAATAGCTTCATATTTTCTAACTACAAGTTTATAGTGTGGTATAGTTTTCAGTGTGGTATCTTTATTACTCTTGTATACTAACACCTATCTCTTGCAAAGATTTAGCTAAGTGTGAGCATCATTAAAATCAGTAGGATGTATTTCAATTTGTGTGTATGTGCATGCTTTCATCTCTCTCTCTTTTTGTCTCTCTCTGCACATAAGCCTATATTTCTCTTGTAATTTATATAAATAATGGGTAAACTTATATATTTTTAATAAAAAGTATCTCTTGTACTTTGTAAGGAGAGCTGATGAGCAGAGGCCATTATCAAGTGCTTTATTGCAGAATAATTTTTTATTCTTAAATCATATTTTAAAGCATAGCTAAAAAAAAGACCTGGTTCTATTTACAATTTGTGACATCCACATGTGGTTATGTACTTGGGTCACCAGACACTGTGTATGATTCCAAAACTAAAACTCATAAATCTCAAAAAGTTCCTCACATCTATTATGTTTACCTTCTGCTGCTGATGAGCCTGCAAAGAGGAAATTACAAGCGCTCCAGAGGATTTGAAAAGAAAAGAAGCTCGAAGAAATAATGAGCAAAAACCCAAAACAAAACAAAACAAAACCCCTTAACTAAAGTGCTCATATCCAGTTTTGGCTACCACTTAGTTTTTTGAGACTATGACTAGGAAAATAGACTCCTTAAAAAATAAGAATTCTAATTACAGATGATAGAGACAGACAGAACAGAAGAGAAATGACTTAACAGAAATTATTCATCTTGTTTTCACAAGTAAATCAGCCATTATATCAATTCCATCTAGAAAAAGTCATTTCTATGTCCTGTTGAACAATAAAATAGGAATCTCCATTCAATGGAAAGTAAAGAAAAATTTTGTTTTATAAGCACACTATTGGCATTTTATTATCATCTAATACAAACAGAAAACACTGCATTGGCCAAATATTTAGTAATCAAAAATGACAATGAATGTTTACCATGCCTCCCCCACCTCAAAAAACCTCTTTCTTTCTTTCTTTCTTTCTTTCTTTCTTTCTTTCTTTCTTTCTTTCTTTCTTTCTTTCTTTCTTTCTTTCTTTCTTTCTTTCTTTCTTTCTTTCTTTCTGCCATTAAATTAAGTAAAACCAAAGAATAAATAGAAAAAGATCTATCTTGGAAGGACGACTAATTTAAATGTTTTAAACCTTGACTAATAAATAATTATTGTTTGCAGTGGATAGTAATATCTATCCTGAAGATCAAGGATTCTCTCTGATTATCGCCTCAGTTCTTAAACTATGCCTAAAACAACAATATCTGTAATCAGCCTCTAGCACTAAATTGGCATTGCAATCAGGATGGACAGACATGTTGTTTGATACTTCTTAAAAGGCAGGCCTATTTTAAAGTTTGTACAATCTCTTTTTATATTGTTCATGCACCATACTGTTTCCCATATTGATTCCAGTGAATTATTTAAAGCCAGCAGAAAGAAAATGCCCATTTTGAAGATGATCCAATATTACCAGGGTGCTTATAATTATACTGAGCAAAATTATATTCGCTTAGTTCTAAACCAAGTCTCTTGTAACTCTTAAGACATTAAAGTAGCCTCTCAAAAAGGTTTCCTACTGGAAATCCTAGCAGTAGAATAAAGCCAATACTTACATTAAAATACTATTAGAAATGACTAAATCCAAAGTCATTTGCTCTTTTTTATGACAAAACCAATTTCATAATATAGGACTTGGTACCTTTAAAATGTTAATTTTTAAAATAACAATCCAATGCACATCTAGTTAGAAGTCCCTGAGTTCATTAAACTACACAGTAGGGAGTATGCATATGATTTTGATTTTAATTTTCCAGTACCCATTCATAATATAGTCAAGTAAATATGTAACACTAAACCAATATAGAACAATATAAAGAACATATAATAAAGTTTGCAACAACTATTCAATTGTAATAAAAAGATTTCTATCATAGCAACATCATTGCTCCTACATACTCTCAAAACTATTACTAGTTAACATTTTGAACCTGTCATTTGTGTTTGTGTCACAGACATTCTTAGTATTTCCATTACTATTATAATCTAAATAGGCAAATATATACTCTGTGTGGGGGTGTGTGTCTGTGTGTATTCATTCTAGAAGTTCCATTCTAACTGCTAAATTAACAAATGTTAGCCACAAACCTTAGGAAATGGCATGACATATTAAAGCCCTATTCTTACTATCAGAATTTCCCTTCATTAATATAATTTAGCTTATTAAATTTATTTATTTACTTTCCTTCTCTTGTGTCCATTTCTCATATTCCTCCATCGTTCTTGACTGTCTTGATATACAAGATGGACACCTGGTTTCTGAGAGATCACTGATAAAAAGAAAATTAAACCAGGTATGTACACTGTCCTATTTTGACAAGGTTCTATAGGTGAAACTAGACCTTTCAAATTTATGCATATATCAACAAATTAAAAAATTTTCTGTTCAGAAAATTTTCTGTTCAGAACTGAAGCAAAATGAAAATCAATTAGCATATATAAGAGTTTTCACATCTGAGATGAAAAAACCTTCTACATTTTCTTTCTTTTTTCTTTTTTTTTTTTGTTCATGTGAGTCCTGGTAACACTGAAAATGGTCTTTGGAAAATAAACTATTATAGTGTGAAATAAGCAGATATATTTTCTATATTTCATAGAAAATGTTAGAATCAGAGTTTAAATCTATGATTTTCATTTGAATCAGTAGACCCAGATGTCCTCCATTGGGCACCTCATCCAGCCTCTGCAACTCTTGGCATGGTGGAAATAAAAGCAGCCTTTTGGTTCAAAATGGCTGCTGCTCTTCAACCATTTTTTCATGTCATCTTTCCTGATCCTTCGAGGGAAGAAAAGTCTATAATATTTAATTTAATTTTTAATTTAATTTATTAATATTTCTATACCGCCCTTCTCCCGAAGGACTCCCGAAGAATATTCACCAAAACAGATGATTTTCAACTATTA